>NW_026287627.1:250000-430000 GCF_023373465.1 Oncorhynchus keta | reverse complement strand
GGACATGAGGGTACAGGGACTTGGCCAGTTGGCCTGTGCTCTGGGACATGAGAGTATAGGGACTGGATATGTTGGCCTGTGCTCTGGGACATGAGGGTACAGGGACTTGGCCAGTTGGCCTGTGCTCTGGGACATGAGGGTACAGGTACTGGCTATGTTGGCCTGTGCTCTGGGACATGAGGGTACAGGGACTGGCTATGTTGGCCTGTGCTCTGGGACATGAGGGTACAGGGACTGGGTATGTTGGCCTGTGCTCTGGGACATGAGGGTACAGGGACTGGCTATGTTGGCCTGTGCTCTAGGACATGAGGGTACAGGGACTGGCTATGTTGGCCTGTGCTCTGGGACATGAGGGTACAGGGACTGGCTATGTTGGCCTGTGCTCTGGGACATGAGGGTACAAGGACTTGGCCAGTTGGCCTGTGCTCTGGGACATGAGGGTACAGGGACTTGGCCAGTTGGCCTGTGCTCTGGGACATGAGGGTACAAGGACTTGGCCAGTTGGCCTGTGTTCTGGGACATGAGGGTACAGGGACTTGGCCAGTTGGCCTGTGTTCTGGGACATGAGGGTACAAGGACTTGGCCAGTTGGCCTGTGTTCTGGGACATGAGGGTACAGGGACTTGGCCAGTTGGCCTGTGTTCTGGGACATGAGGGTACAGGGACTTGGCCAGTTGGCCTGTGTTCTGGGACATGAGGGTACAAGGACTTGGCCAGTTGGCCTGTGTTCTAGGACATGAGGGTACAGGGACTTGGCCAGTTGGCCTGTGTTCTGGGACATGAGGGTACAGGGACTTGGCCAGTTGGCCTGTGTTCTGGGACATGAGGGTACAGGGACTGGCTATGTTGCCAAGAGATAGGGACCATTGATCTGAAAGAAGCACTAGGCTATCAGTCTGCAGCAGCTAGAAGGATGCCAGCAGGAGATAGGGGATAATGTATGCTTCTCACTCCCAGAGTTCCCCGTTCACCCCACATATGGCCGCTCTCTCCTTGAGATGGCTGGCAGCTGCACAGATTCAGCCCCTTTCAGGGGAAGAAGAGAGCCATGTGAGAAGGGAAGGAGGAGGCGGGGGGGGTGGATGAATGGGCTGTAGCCAATGCAGAATAGCATGCTGACTGCCAGGTGGTGTGTGGGTGAGTGTGTGCCCTTATTTGTGTACTTGTGTGTGCTAGTATGCATATGTTGATGTGTTTATGTGCTAGTATGGAAAACTGTGATTATGACTATGTGACTATCTCTTTGTGTACAGCGCACGCATACTGTTCAAAAGTTTGGGGTCACTTAGAAATGTTCTTGTTTTTGAAAGAAAAGCACATTTTTTGTCCATTAAAATAACATCAAATTGAACAGAAATACAGTGTAGACATTGTTAATGTTGGAAATGACTATTGTAGCTGGAAATGGCTGATATTTTATGGAATATCTACATAGGCGTACAGAGGCCCATTATCAGCAACCATCACTCCTGTGTTCCAATGGCACGTTGTGTTAGCTAATCCAAGCTAATCCAACAATGTCTACACTGTATTTCTGAACAATTTGATGTTATTTTAATGGACAAAAAAAACGTGCTTTTCTTTCAAAAACAAGGAACTTTCTAAGTGACCCCAAACTTTTGAACGATAGTGTATGTTTTGAGAGAGGACAGCCAGCAGGAGAGAAGCACCTGCAGCAACATGAGCTCCCCAGGGCTCCCCCTCAGGCTATGGGGCTGCCTCCCAGCTAGCTAACGCCACACGCCAGCAATCCTGCACTGAGAACCAGGGAGCCAGAGGGACAGAGAGCACACCGCAGCCCAGTCAGAACATATGGAATCAGGGGAGACAGGAGACACACCAGCCACTCGGATGGAGGGATGGAGCTGAATACTGATAATGACTGCAGAGGATGCTAGAGGAACCTGCTTATTAAGGAGAGAGGAGGAGGTGGTGAGAGAGAGAGAGCGAGAGAGAGAGAGGGGGGGGGGTAAGTAGATGAGGAGAGCAAGAACAGGAGGGAATGGTAAATAATGAGATGCAAAATAGGAAAGATAGAGCGAGAGACAGAGACAGAGAGAGAGTGGATATAGGAAAGGCAGAGTGTGATTGTATTAAGAGAGGATGAGGGAGGAGATGAGGAGAAGGAGACAAAAAAAGAGAAATGGCGACAGAGATGAAAAGAGAGAGACGGAGCGAGACAGAGGGACAGAGAAAGAGAGAAAGCGCGAGATAGAGAACAGCATTTTCCTGAAGAATCTGTCAGTCAGGCAGCCTTTTCTTCAGATCATCATATGCACCCACTCAGAAACTTTCCAGACAAGTGAGCACCATGTTGAGAGAAGAACACTCCGGGCCTTTACTATTGCAGTCTGCAAAATGAGCCTCTCAGATGCCTCCTAGAGCTGGGAACTTCCTTCAAGAGACGAGAAGATGGAGAGTTTTATTTCCCTCAAGGCTCTTGAAGCGTGACAACCGGAATCTACTCCCACTCTATCACAGTCGGGTTCTTTTAGGCCTTGTTAACTATGGTTGGCTCTTCGAGACACTCGCCGTGACCATATTTTTTTGTCACAAAGCTGAGGAACACGAAAGTGAAGAGTAGAATCTGTTGAATAGGGGTTCACAAAGCTGAGGAACACGAAAGTGAAGAGTAAAATCTGTTGAATAGTGGTTCACAAAGCTGAGGAACACGAAAGTGAAGAGTAAAATCTGTTGAATAGGGGTTCACAAAGCTGAGGAACACGAAAGTGAAGAGTAAAATCTGTTGAATAGTGGTTCACAAAGCTGAGGAACACGAAAGTGAAGAGTAAAATCTGTTGAATAGTGGTTCACAAATCTGAGGAACACGAAAGTGAAGAGTAGAATCTGTTGAATAGGGGTTCACAAAGCTGAGGAACACGAAAGTGAAGAGTAAAATCTGTTGAATAGGGGTTCACAAAGCTGAGGAACACGAAAGTGAAGAGTAAAATCTGTTGAATAGGGGTTCACAAAGCTGAGGAACACGAAAGTGAAGAGTAAAATCTGTTGAATAGGGGTTCACAAAGCTGAGGAACACGAAAGTGAAGAGTAGAATCTGTTGAATAGGGGTTCACAAAGCTGAGGAACACGAAAGTGAAGAGTAAAATCTGTGAATAGGGGTTCACAAAGCTGAGGAACACGAAAGTGAAGAGTAGAATCTGTTGAATAGGGGTTCACAAACTTTTGGGAGAAACTTGAAGCATCTGAGCTACGCAAAGATATTCCTCTGAACCATCAAATCAACAAAACACTGTTGCTTCAAAATCATTCTCTTTAACAGGAAACAAATGTTTTTCCTCAATTGCAATTGTAGTCTACAATACAGCAGTGTGTTACATCTACCGAGAGGGATTACAGCCTCATCTGGGGTGTCATCATTCATCCAAAACGTTTTGCAACGGAAAAGCATTTACTCTAAACGGGAAACATTTTGCAATGGAAAATTTACAAAATCAGGTAGATTCCTCCGTTTGGTTCTATTTGGTTCTGTTTGGTTCCTTGTGAAAACACCCCTGATGTTGCTTCTATGCTATGTTAAGCAATGTCATCGTCGTGCTGCTTATTAATAGACAAACACACAGTGAAAGGTACACAATTTGCCCACACACACTCACTCACGCATAAACACACCAGAGCTCTGCCCCTGACATGATAAGCAATTTGCCACACGTCTCTGTCCTCCCCCATGCCCACGGCTAATAGAGATTTATTCACAGCTCCTGGGGGCCAGCGGCACAGTACGCCATCTTGTCTTGTCAGGATCAATGCGCTAAGTGAGTGATGTAATGCTGCGCGACGTCGGCTGACTTTCATGGATCACTACATTGTTATTAAGGGTAACATTAACGTTTGCTCTCTCTCTCTCTCTCTCTCTCTCTCTCTCTCTCTCTCTCTCTCTCTCTCTCTCTCTCTCTCTCTCTCTCTCTCTCTCTCTCTCTCTCTCTCTCTCTCTCTCTCTCTCTCTCTCTCTCTATCTATCTATCTATCTATCATCTTCTGAACCTGTCAAGAGGCCACGGCTGGCGACACCCGACGGACCGACACATAAAAGCCCCTAAAGATCACACTACAATAGACTCTATGCTCAATGAGCCTATACAGTACGTTGACAGTGACATTCCTAGCTTCTAGCTCAGGTAGGTGTTGGTAAGGTAACGCATTGCGCGAGAGAACTACACTCCGCTACATAAGAATACAGATCTTCATTTGATCAACTTGTTGCAATGCAGGACATTTTAAACGTGTAGTGTATTTGAGGTTTAAAAAGGATTTTGACGTTTGTAGCCTAATATCCACTTTGAAATGTCAGACTTGATTTTCCCTTATGAAAAATGCATTAACCCCTATATTATAATCTACACAATCATTTACATTTCCTGTTGGATTATTTTCCTGCTCTATCAAACAGGCATCAACCTACAGCTGTATAACCTTGACCCAGAAAGCACATTGAGGGATTCTCATTCTCATTGAAATGGTTGATTCTCCCTGCCTTGTCATCACTTGGCACTGAACCATGGCATTGTTCAAGTTGTTTACTGGCAGAATGTGTGTGTGTGTGTGTGTGTGCATGTGTGTGTGTGTCTGTGTGTGTGTGTGTGTCTGTGTGTGTGTGTGTGTGTGTGTGTGTGTGTGTGTGTGTGTGTGTGTGTGTGTGTGTGTGTGTGTGTGTGTGTGTGTGTGTGTGTGTGTGTGTGTGTGTGTGTGTGTGTGTGTGTGTGTGTGTGTGTGTGTGTGTGTGTGTGTGTGTGTGTGTGTGTGTGTGTGTGTGTGTGTGTGTGTGTGTGTGTGTGTGTGTGTGTGTGTGTGTGTGTGTGTGTGTGTGTGTGTGTGTGTGTGTGTGTATTGCATGTGTGTGTGTGTCCGTGTGTGTGTGCGTGTGTGTCTGTGTGCGTGTGTGTGTGTGTGTGTGTGTGTGTGTGTGTGTGTGTGTGTGTGTGTGTGTGTGTGTGTGTGTGTGTGTGTGTGTGTGTGTGTGTGTGTGTGTGTGTGTGTGTGTGTGTGTGTGTGTGTGTGTGTGTGTGTGTGTGTGTGTGTGTGTGTGCGTGTGTGTGCATATCTGCTGTTCTGGCTCTGGATAGCAGACACTAAAATGGGTATCAGGACCATGGACAGCTCCCATTACTAGGAAACACCAGTAAACAGCTAAAGCTAAAGACATGTATAGGGGTCATTTCAACACACACACCCACTCAAGCACTTGCACTTAAATAAATATCTAGTTATGCAGACAGAGCCTTAGGTGCATCTCAAAACAGAGGACCATTGGACAGGTGATAGTGAACACTCAGTAGGAGACGTGATGAGGAAAGGAAGCTACTTGAGGCTATTGAGGAGAGATGCTTCCTATAGGTGACAGCCGCAACAGGGCAGGACAGAGAAGCCCACACAGTCAGACTGTTAAGTTAAGCCTGTTTGTATTCTGTTTACTGGAGTATCAATTCAAATCATAGTAACAATAGAAACCAACAGCCCCATTGAAGTGCCCGACTCAGTCAGAGGGAAACTAGCCACTAAAAGCCCAGATGGATGCACCACTAAGCAAGCCATCCTGTATTTCATCGCTATACTACCGTAGAAAAATACACTACTAAAGCCATTGAGAAGATCTAGATTCTACACCAGCAATACTCAATATCAGGATCAGGATCCAGAACGGGGTCAATACGGACCACGGGTCACGACTTTAAAAACAATCCATATATATATATATATATATATCATTTTTTAGGAACTTTTTGCTGTTAAGAGTTAAGAGCCTGATAGTAGAACAAACAAGGTGCAATTTGATTGGCAGTTTTCCTCTTGTTATCACATTCAATGACCTTAGAAAACTATTTAGAACCTTTCACATGTCCAGTTGATCAACTAGCCCATGTTAGCTAGCTAGGCTAACCAGCTATTTAAATATTGTAGTTATCATGGTCAGATTACGTGACCAGGGACCTCGGCCCCCAGGGAGCCCCCATTGATTTAGTTTAATCACTCAGGTATCATATGAACACACATAAGACACGGCACAATGTGTTGGAGCTTTAAAACGGCTAAATATTCTCTCTGTCTCAGGGCACAATGTGTTGGAGCTTTAAAACGGCTAAATATTCTCTCTGTCTCAGGGCACAATGTGTTGGAGCTTTAAAACGGCTAAATATTCTCTCTGTCTCAGGGCACAATGTGTTGGAGCTTTAAAACGGCTAAATATTCTCTCTGTCTCAGGGCACAATGTGTTGGAGCTTTAAAACGGCTAAATATTCTCTCTGTCTCAGGGCACAATGTGTTGGAGCTTTAAAACGGCTAAATATTCTCTCTGTCTCAGGGCACAATGTGTTGGAGCTTTAAAACGGCTAAATATTCTCTCTGTCTCAGGGCACAATGTGTTGGAGCTTTAAAACGGCTAAATATTCTCTCTGTCTCAGGGCACAATGTGTTGGAGCTTTAAAACGGATAAATATTCTCTCTGTCTCAGGGCACAATGTGTTGGAGCTTTAAAACGGATAAATATTCTCTCTGTCTCAGGGCACAATGTGTTGGAGCTTTAAAACAGATAAATATTCTCTCTGTCTCAGGGCACAATGTGTTGGAGCTTTAAAACGGCTAAATATTCTCTCTGTCTCAGGGCACAATGTGTTGGAGCTTTAAAACGGCTAAATATTCTCTCTGTCTCAGGGCACAATGTGTTGGAGCTTTAAAACGGATAAATATTCTCTCTGTCTCAGGGCACAATGTGTTGGAGCTTTAAAACGGCTAAATATTCTCTCTGTCTCAGGGCACAATGTGTTGGAGCTTTAAAACGGCTAAATATTCTCTCTGTCTCAGGGCACAATGTGTTGGAGCTTTAAAACGGCTAAATATTCTCTCTGTCTCAGGGCACAATGTGTTGGAGCTTTAAAACGGATAAATATTCGCGTCATACCCAAGTAGACTCGATGCTGTAATCGCTGCCAAAAGTGCTTTAACAAAGTACTGCGTAAAGGGTCTGAATACTTATGCAAATGTGATATTTCTAAAAAAAAAAAAGATATATATATATATATATAAATTTGAAAACAATTCTAAAGACCTGTTTTTGCGTTGTCGTTATGGTGAGGGGAAAAAAATATTTAATCCATTTTAGAATAAGGCTGTCACATAACAAAATGTGGAAAAAGTCAAGGGTTCTGAATACTTTACGAAGACACTGTATTATCAACTGAAAACTGAAGCTACAAGGAAAAAAACTTTCAGATAATGAATCACTAGCTCATGAATGGCATATAAATTATGCCATTGGGGATTGGGGATTGCATAGCTTGCTTGATGTTCATCAACACGAGTCAGCTCACATGTGCTGGTTTGTCATCTCAATTTAACCAGCTGAAAAGATTTCTGACTGATTGGAGCATTTTGATAATAATACAGGCCGAGCTACAGGTAACTTCCAACATAAAGGAAACACTTGACTAAATGAGGGGTATAAAATATATTGAAAGCAGCTGCTTCCACACAGGTGTTGTTCCTGAGTTAATTAAGCAATTAAAATAATGCTTAGGGTCATGTATAAAAATGCCCAGCTGTCCATTATTTTGGCCACCATGGCTAGAAGAAGAGATCTCAGTGACTTTGAAAGAGGGGACTCGTAGGAGCATAGGGGGTTGCTAGGTTTAAAGGTTAAGTGTGTGTGTGTGTGTGTGTGTGTGTGTGTGTGTGTGTGTGTGTGTGTGTGTGTGTGTGTGTGTGTGTGTGTGTGTGTGTGTGTGTGTGTGTGTGTGTGTGTGTGTGTGTGTGTGTGTGTGTGTGTGTGTGTGTGTGTGTGTGTGTGTGTGTGTGACAGTCACCAGGTCTCCCACCCGATTTAACACTTTTATGGGAGATTACGGAGCAGCGCCTGAGGCAATGTTTTCCTCCACCATCAACAAAACACCAAATGATGGAATTTATTGTGGAAGAATGGTGTCGCATCCCTCCAATAGAGTTCCAGACACTTGTAGAATTTATGCCAAGGCGCATTGAAGCTGTTTTGGCGGCTCTTGGAGGCCCAACGCCCCAGTAAGACACTTTATGTTGGTGTGGGGTCCGAAATTATTGACACCCTTGATAAAGATAAACAAAAATGACTACAATTTTTATTTTTTATTTTTTTACCTTTATTTAACCAGGCAAGTCAGTTAAGAACACATTCTTATTTTCAATGACAGCCTGGGAACAGTGGGTTAACTGTTCAGGGGCAGAATGACAGATTTGTACCTTGTCAGCTCGGGGGTTTGAACTTGCAACCTTCCGGTTACTAGTCCAACACTCTAACCACTAGAACTCTAACACTCTAACCACTGAACTCTATTGTAAGCTCCATAAAATGGCGAGATTATATTATTTTATACTACTACAATTGCTCAGAGAAAGAGATTTTGTGGAACTTTTTTTTTTTTCAAAAAGGAAGGGGTGAAAATGATTGGCACCCCTGTTTT
Source organism: Oncorhynchus keta (assembly GCF_023373465.1). Lineage (NCBI taxonomy): Eukaryota > Metazoa > Chordata > Actinopteri > Salmoniformes > Salmonidae > Oncorhynchus > Oncorhynchus keta. The sequence goes on along the minus strand of NW_026287627.1, from coordinate 421,557 downwards.
CAATACCTTTCTAAAATGTTTTAAGAGTTGGAGAACATATTGGGAGGAATCTTATTCGTACAGGATCCTTCCAGATCCTTGACAGCCTTCATCTGTGATAATGGACTCTGTCCTCTTCAATTCAAACCACAGCTTTTCAATGGTAGTTCAACGCCAAAGAGTTACATTTTCATGTCATCTGACCAAAGCACCTGTTCCAATCCAAGTGCCAATACTGTTTAGCAAACTCCAGGGGCCTCATTTATCAACCGTGTGTACATTTCTCACACAATTCTGGCATACGTGGAGATTAAAGGATTTGCGTGCGCAACAAATGATTGCAATTTATCAAAGTGTTGCACACAACATATACACAACATTTTCATTGATAAATCAAAGCCATACTGTATTTGTGTTCTTGTGAACGAGCGTTACAACCTAGCCTGGAAAACGCCCTCCATTCATTTTCTACGGTGACAAAAACATCCATTTGCTGTAGCTTTTGACTTGGAGATGCTGGAACTGGGCCATGACAGGTTCTAAAAGACAGAGCAATGGCAAATTCCATCACATTTCTGTAGAAGTGTGAGCATAATGTTTTTATCTCTTTCAGTGACTTTTTCAAACTAAAAATGCATGCCACATATAGGGAGTGCCAAACACTGGCAGCACATTCTGCAACTGATTGTCAATTCAAACAATTTAAAGCACACTTCTATGGAAAATACAAATAGTTTAATATTTTGTTCATCAACAGATGATTGCTTCTATGTCCTGCCTTGGTATAGGCTCTGAATTGAAATAGGATATGACATCGCGTTCCTATCGCATAAAAATAATATAGTTTACCCATACCGACAAATTTAAACATGGTACTGGTCTATTTACTTTTGAGCATGTTTGGCTATTCAAATCAAATCAAATCAAATCGCATTGGTCACATACACATATTTAGCAGATGTTATTGCAGGTGTAGCAAAATGCTTGTGTTCCTAGCTGCAACAGTGCAGTGGTATCTAACAATTCAATACACACAATCCAAAAGTAAAAGAATGGAGTATAGAAATATGAATTGAGCGATGTATAAATGGAAGCCTAATATTGATTGTGTAGCAGGAATAAACCAGTTATGTCAGAAAAGGGCCATGTCCTACGATATGATTATGATTTAGGCCGAGACTATAAAAGTAACACATTAGTCTGCATGCTGCTATGCCATCTCCTTACCAAAGGAAAATGCATCTGTTTTATACGTTTTTATGTTCTTATTAACTTACCATTATTATCATTCCTGTGCATCAAACGCCTCCATTTCACTCAACAACAACAAAAAACATGTTCCTGCAACAATACAGGGCTGGGAGCTGCCAGGGACATCCAGATATATTACCAGGATACTTAGGATTCTCATGATGATGTATTGTGATTCCATGTTCCAAACTTATTGCTGCTGTATCAAGAGAGGCGTGAGAAAACGAGTTTTGATCAGTCATGGAAATAAAAGTGCTGAAAACAAATGGTCTCCCAATTTAAAAAGGAAAAAGACTGGCATTTTGGTGCAGGTAGCCTACAGCAAACTAGTGAGGTATTGAAAACAGGGATGTGGGTAACTTTGACCAACTACCTTTTTGAGGAAAATAAATATTACTTGCTAAACAAAATGTTTTTTAATCTGAGCAAATGTATTCACTAATATAAAATAATGTAATTTCCCCATTTTTTTGGAGCATACGATATAGCTCATTATTTGACTTATGTATTTTATACAGACATTTTCGCTCATCTTTGTTAGGATCCCACTGTTTGTCAATATAACATATCATGCAATTTATCGGGAATTTAACGAGTAAAATAGTAACTTTACTGGGTCGTGTTATGTTTGTTGGGCTATGTTTGTAACGTGGGCCAGCTAGCCAAACACTCGAGAGACAGGTAGACTAGCTAAGAAATTCGCCTTAATGGAATTCTAGCTAGATGTGGGTAAAATATATCGGCAATAATGTTGCATAAGGCTACTCACTCTGCTTTCCTGGCAAGTCCAACGGAGCGGCACAGAGTCGTAGGTGTTTGCGGGACCAGGGACTTGCAGCACGCCGGGCTTTTCTTGTCCTCCTCCGCTGAGTCGGGGCTGCTCTGGCCCGCTTTTGGAGACGGCGGGGAGGTGGGCACCAGCTGCAGTTGCTGCGGATGGTGAACTGGAGGCGTCGGAGGGGGAGGATGCTGCGGAGGCTGTGCCGACAAAGAGGCGACCTGCTGCGGTTGCTGGCTAGGATGAACCCCGGCTTTGATGCCCCCTGGATGCTGGTGCAGGTGGACGGGTGGCTGGGGGCTTGTACTGCGGGGAGACGGGTGGTGGTGGTGGTGATAGGACTGATGGGGGTCCCGCAGATGGCGGTTTTCCCCAATGAGGTCCTCCACCTTCCGCTCGAGCTCGTCGATACGCTGGCGCTGCGTCTGGATCAGGCTCTGCTGGTTCTGCACGATGGTGGTGAGTTCCTTCAGATACAGCACGGCTTTCATTGGGTTATCTAGCAGGCTCTCCATACCTGGTTTAATATCTATCACGTTTGGATTTTCGTGATCAGCCTTTCCTGCTCAGATTCTCTCCTCGAGTGGTTTTGGCGAGGCGCTCGGTCGACCTACATGCAAAGCTGGGATGCTTTCTCTGCCGTCTGACGATTCTCTGTGTGGAATCTCCGTAATGGCTTCTCTTTCTCTCTCACTTCTCTCCCCCTCCTCTCTCTCTCTCTCTCTCTCTCTCTCTCTGTAGCTCCCTCTCTCCCACTCACCCTGCGTAGTGCCTACGCCGTGAGGATGCGAGAAATGATGCTGATGCAACGATCAACATCCTCCGATGAGCTCTCTGATTGGAGGAGGAGCTAGTGGGTGGATGATGTCAACACAGCAGCAACAACAGTGGAGTGTGTTTGCCTGAAAATGCCCTACAGTAATATTTATTCAAAGTATTTACACAGCACTCTATTTGAACCGAGAAACGTTTTAATTCTTCACACAAGGCTGACCTTCCTGTGGTGTGCATCACACCACAACTTCACTAATAGGCTATCATTTGAAAGAACCAATACATCAAATTAAATGTATAGGCCAATAAATGACATCAGCAAACCAGGCAGGCATAGACCCTAAGGACCAAGCAGAGGGTGACAGTGTAGGCGTGAACAACCCTTGAAAGGAACCAGACTAGAGTTGCTGTGCAGGAGTCAGGAACCCTCCACCTGACCAGATACTATCAACAGTATGAACAATATAAAGGATCAATAATAAATCATTATTCAAATAAATACTAATTAAACAGTATGAACATCCAGGACATTGATCCTTGAGGACTATTGAAACAGAAAAAGGACTTCCCATCAGTAACTATTTTAAAGGTGGATAAGTACCTGGTTTTAGACATGTTGTGTTATATCCTCTCTAACTCTCCTTCCCTTTCTGCCAACGGCTCCTGATATGCTGTTGGCTTAAGACTTCCATGAATGTGAGTACAAAACCAGAGCATGCCAGACACCCAGAGCAAATAAGTGCATTTCAATTGGGACTAGTGAATTGCATGCACTTGAATATACCTGCACCTATGTAATGTAATGTGCAACAACCTTATGGAGAGAATGAAGATACAGTTTGTTTACATTTCCCGTACATTTTAGTCGTTTAGCAGATGCTCTTATCCAGAGCAACTTACAGGAGCAATTAGGGTTAAGTGCCTTGCTCAAGGACACATAAAAAATATTTCAATTGTCACAAACATATTTTTGAGTTAATTTAAAGATAGTAAAACACAGTAAGAGATGAGACATTAAAATAGGAAATGATGATAGCCATGTAACCAGCCATCTCCTGAATTATCAACCTTTCAACACATTTTAATGCTAACCAAATAGCAGTCACTAAGCCGTTCTGGGGAGCAGTCCTCCCTCTACCCACAGCCCTACCCGATGCACTGTGCCAAGGCCTCGATCTGTGTCTCTGGCACAGCCAAGTGGTCTAGGATTAAGGCCTGGAGAAGGCCATTTGAGCCATGGTTCGGTGGGAGAAATGAATTCTTTCAGGTTTAGGTTCCAACATTTGAAGTGACTCTTAACCCCATCAAAGGTAAAGTGTAGTGCCATTAGAACATATCAGAAACATGTAGAATCAGGTAACACTCCCTCTTGATGGGGTTTGCCAACACACATACCAATCTACATTTTAAAGCTTTTTGGCTTTCAAAAACTAAGCAGGGCTGGTACTGGTCGGTCCCTGGATGTGAGTCCATATGGGGTGGCAGGTAGCCTAGTTGTTAGCGTATTGGGCCAGTAACTGAAAGGTTGCTATATTGAATCCCGAGCTAACAAGGTAAAAATCTGTCATTCTGCCCCTGAACAAGGCAGTTAACCCACTGTTCCTAGGCCGTCAGAAATACGAATGTGTTCTTAACTGACTTGCCTAGTTAAATAAAGGAAAATATATATATACAGTATGCTGGAAGTGGCAGTAGGGGGCATTCTACCCAGTGATTTCAGGAGACTCCAATATCCCAGGGCAGTGATGAGTACATTACCTGTCGTAGGGTGCTATCTTTTGAATGAGATATTAAGCAGATGGCTGCCGTGGCATCGTCCATCTAATTGGTGGTGGATGAGGTGAGTTTCCCCATTACGGTGTGTTTTGAGCACTGGGAACGTGCTATAGCCTATATATCTAGTCAATAAGACCTTATTTTAATGCAGATTTACGTTTATTGGGGTGAATAATGTCCTGGAGGCAGAGCTGAGCAGTTTCAGCTAGATGGGCCAGTCGCAAAAAATTATAGATTGTAAAAAATGTATGAAAATAAAAATGAGCTTTTTGGTTAGGTTAAGCATAAGGTTAGCAATGTGGTTAATGTTAGGGTTAAGGTTACGTTCAAAATCAGATTTTGTGACTTTGTTGCATGATCTGCCATGTGACAGTGGGGCCCTTTCAAAGTACTCTAGATGTTTCCTGCATCAGATAAACAATGAGGTTATGCAACTAATGTTCTCTTGGGAGATTTGAAGTGTGATTAGTGTTGCATTGTTGTCAGCGTTATCACGCCACAGTGTTTATGTTACTCTGATTAGTCATTTTGATGTTAGACTTGTAAAGCCTAAAGGGAAGTGGCTGGCAATGATGTAGGATCCAAATAGGATTGTATAAATCAGCTTCTCACTTAGGTTCCGCTCTCTTTAAACACGGCAGTTTGAAAATGACTGTCTGTATTATGCAGAGTCATTGGAATCGTCTCAAGCCAATGTTTTCAGTAGATGTGCAAAAAGTGCATCAGAACAAACAAAAAGCGCTGTACATCCCTTTGGATGCAGCAATGTGGCATTTCAGTGGAGGAGGCACAAAGGAGCGTTTTGCACCCCAGTCTCTTCATAAGTCAACCAGATGGATAGGGTGTTCTACGAAGTGAGGAGAGTAAAATGGGCTTTGTAGTGGTTACATGAACCCCCCATGACGTGAATCAATAGCATTCATTTAAAAGCCCAAAAATGGATGTGCCAATTGCAGAATTCCATTTAAATCTAAATTTTTTCACTTTTATGTCTCTGTCTAAAATACTGTTAGTTTGTGACATTCCAGGTGGGATGATGTTAGTTTGTAGATGCACAGTATATGAAGTGTATTACAGTGTGCAGAGGAGGAAGCAGAGGACCATACTCAGGGAATTTTAATAAAAATAAAAATTGTGAAACAATAAAATAAGTTTTTAGATTAAACTATACTAGGAGGCTCATGGTTCTCGCCCCTTTCCATAGATTTACACAGAAATGGTGTCAACTTCCTGAGGACGTCCTCCAACCTATCAGAGCTCTTATATCACACGTGCAGTGATGTCTGACAGGGGAAAAACACACTGTTTGTTGTTTGCAGTAACTTTTTTCTTGTTGTGACATCACAAATGGACATGGCAGTTTCACCAGTAATGATTCCAACTTCAACTAGGTATAACATTTGCTAATATGCCGATGAAATTAAGCTAAAGATGCGGTAGAGAACCCACTAGGTTAAAATATGTGTTTGTAAAGTTTCATAAAGCAACAAAGGGACGGGGGGGATTCATACATCTTGGCTGACCTTGAAACTCTGAGAGATGAGGCACACTATGGAGAGCCAACAAGAGTGCAGCCAGGGCCCCGTTCCATATGGCCGCCACACCAGCCTCGCAAAGTGAAAAATGGCTCTTGTGCCCGATCAGTGAAAGAGGAGCCAAAAACGGTTTTACGATGTGCTTGTGAAAATGGAAATGTGACCAGTGCAGTCTTCTTTTGGTGCTGGATGAGATATATTGCCGTGGTGACCTGAACTCCCTTATTACGTGCAGGTGGAGGGAGAGAGGTGAGTCCCACCGCTGACACCAATTACCTTCCTGAAGATTCAGGGAACTGCTAGGGTCAGACAGTGTGGGATGGACAGAAGTAGAGGGTAGACGGTGAGTTTCTTGAAGTTGAGTTATTACTTTTTACCACATAGACCAATTTTTTTTTTCAGTGTGTCACAAACAATAGCTACCAGTTACTATCTACGCCATATACTGTATATCCTATGACCTTTAATGACCTTTGGGAGCAATCAGCATTAGATTTGAGTGTTTTTGCTTATCAGTTTAATGAAAATGCGATGAAACTGTTAGCCTGTTGAGCTACACTCTAGGAACTATCTTGGGGAGTCAATACAAGTCTCAAAGTTCATATCAAAGGTGATTCAGTGATGAGTAATGTTACCTGAAGACTTGCGTTGGCTCCCCAAGCTAATCCAGTTTGTTTTGACAGTAGTTTGATTTCATACTTGCAGCAGCAATTTTGATCAAAGGATTTGTTTTGCTTCAAGCACTTTAGTTGAAAAAGTGATATTTCCTTCTGTTCTCTTTTACATAAACGAATGAAAACATTTGACAAATGCTGCTTTTTAGGCCACTGCATGAAAAATAGCATCAACATTGTATAGTCCTATTGGATATTATCTTTCTCCAGAAGCAAATGGAAATTGGATCTCATCTCACCAAATCGTTTCTGTCATACACAATGAAGATTCTACTGGCAGTTCCCAGGAGGACATCTGAGCTGTCATGGTTGTGTCTTTGGAATTGTATTTCTCTGATCAATGTGAACATGTCACTCACAGTAGAGGATGTTATTGAGAAAACCCTTGTGTGTTCTGGCACTTAGGATTTATTTATAGATTCTCTATGAACTACATGCAACGTTCCTTTATACACATTTATACAGAATGGATATTATCAAGGACAAAATGTTAAACTGTGTATTGGGCTCAAATTACAGTGTGAAACCAGTTTAAAATGTAACATTTGTCATTCAATTTCAGGAATTCTTCAAAATAATAAGTACCCAGCGCATGCTTCATGTGAGGCAAGCGCTGAAGAGTTAGTTGAAAGGAGAGTTCACCATATCTAATACTTGGGTTCTTTGGGGAGTAAATGAACACTACCAGTGCTATTGACGTTTGCTTGACGTGGATAACATTAGAACCAACTAGTTTTACTGGAATTTAGACCTTTTTATTCAGTAAGATCCCAGGATGACTCACTGGTTTGGAACTGGATTGCATCACTACATTTCCTCAGGCAGGAATGAGGTCAGAGGGTCCTTATGAGGAGAGAAAATCATGACTGTAGTGTTGTTTAGTGTGCATTTGCCCATTGCTCTGCAATGATGATGTGCTTGACTCACTCAACCTTAACTCAACGTAACCTTTGCCTGAGCAGAGGCTTCAAACATCGCAGCAAAATGATCAGTAGTTGAACAAATGATTAGCTTGTTCTTCATCCTTCAACATTTTGAACAATGTCTAGCATATAGATGGCGCGGGAAAGGTGGGCTTTGGAAGAGAATTGAGACTTTATGCTAATAAAGAGCAATAAAGATTGACTCCTACATAAAGCAATTTAAGACCAGTAAAGATGAATCACTCACAAAATGCTTCATTTAACAGCATAGTCAAGTGGTTCTACTCTAAATTGTCTAGGTGATTTATATCAAAGCATCAGGCAAGGACATTAGTCAATTGAAATGACCAGAGAGCGATCATAAAAAACATTTACAATGTAGACATGAAAGGGAGATCTGTTGTGAAACCCAACCCTGACACATGACTGTTGTCCCAATGTTCTAGTTGGGTTTTGTGGTGGTTCATTTCTTTACTATCAAATGAGGAGAGACAAAACTTATCACACAAGTCACTTATTAATAAGGGAGCAAGTCAATACAACGCACACATATAACGTGAATCGATTGAGTGCTCTACGATAAGGAGAGGTGGTCGATGAATCTCAGATGATTTGTTGAGAACCCCTGTCACGTCCTTTTTATGTCTCTATTTGGTTTGGTCAGGGTGTGATTTCGGGCGGGTATTCTATGTTCTATTATTTGTATTTCTATGTTTGGCCGGGTAGGGTTCTCAATCAGGGACAGCTGTCTATCGTTGTCTCTGATTAAGAACCATACTTAGGTAACCCTTTTTCCCACCTCTCTTTGTGGGAAGTTTTCTTAGTTTATGGCACATAGCCTTTAGCTTCACGGTTTGTTTTGTAGTGTTTATTGTTTTGTTCGGCGTCTTTTCTAATAAAAATAATATGTACGCTCACAACGCTGCACCTTGGTCCTCTTCATTCAATGGCCGTGACAGCCCCGAGACAAAAGTACAAAGGTATTTTATAGCCAAGGTACACCCCGTTCAACCTACATGAGCAGATGTATAGAATGTGTCACAAGGTTAAGATTTGTATGAAAGATACCTATAATTCACAGTAGACAGTATCTGCTGTGTCAACAGTTTTCATTGTGTAGAGACCAGTTGGCTCCCCAACTCCATACTGGAGCCATGTCTCCCTGGTACCTTATAGAAAAGAAACATTAACTCATGTTCTCTGGAATGCGGTCTCTTTAGGTTTTATCACTCAAAAGACTTTGTAAATCTCCTGTCAGTGTTAACTCCCAGAAGTCCATCCTCAGTAGAACACACACACAATAGTTATAAGAATACTCTATTCTGTTGCATAAAACAACCATTTGATGCAATAAAAGTATTATAACGTACTCTTGCAATTTTCCACCATCGTTTTCTGATCATTGCCGGTCCCATGCAACATTTATCGACGAGTGGGGAGATTGTGAACGTCTGAGGTTGCTGTATTATTCTATGGCTTAAAATCCAACTTGCTCATTGACAAAAATATGCAGACAGGTTGTTCATGCGATGGTCACGGGGAGACCCGGACAGAATTTGCTCTGTAGAGCAAATGTCTCCACAATAGCATGGCTTAGGTCTGATTCCCTGCAAGCACCTTTAGAACTACAAGGCACAACGTTTCACAAATAAAACCAACAGAACCAACTCCAATTACTCCAATAAAACCAATAGAATCAACTCCAATAAAACCAATAGAATCAACTCCATATACTCCAATAAAACCAACAGAATCAACTCCAAATACTCCAATAAAACCAACAGAATCAACTCCAATTAGTCCAATAAAACCAACAGAATCAACTCCAATTAGTCCAATAAAACCAACAGAATCAACTCCAATAAAACCAACAGAATCAACTCCAATAAAACCAATAGAATCAACTCCAATTACTCCAATAAAACCAATAGAATCAACTCCAAATACTCCAATAAAACCAATAGAATCAACTCCAAATACTCCAATAAAACCGATAGAATCAACTCCAATTAGTCCAATAAAACCAATAGAATCAACTCCATATACTCCAATAAAACCAACAGAATCAACTCCAATTAGTCCAATGAAACCAATAGAATCAACTCCAAATACTCCAATAAAACCGATAGAATCAACTCCAATTAGTCCAATAAAACCAACAGAACCAACTCCAAATACTCCAATAAAACCAACAGAATCAACTCCAAATAGTCCAATGAAACCAATAGAATCAACTCCAAATAGTCCAATAAAACCAATAGAATCAACTCCAAATACTCCAATAAAACCAACAGAATCAACTCCAAATACTCCAATAAAACCGATAGAATCAACTCCATATACTCCAATAAAACCAACAGAATCAACTCTAATAAAACCAATAGAATCAATTCCATATACTCCAATAAAACCAATAGAATCAACTCCAAATACTCCAATAAAACCAACAGAATCAACTCCAATAAAACCAATAGAATCAACTCCATATACTCCAATAAAACCAACAGAATCAACTCCAAATACTCCAATAAAACCAACAGAATCAACTCCAATTAGTCCAATAAAACCAACAGAATCAACTCCAATAAAACCAATAGAATCAACTCCATATACTCCAATAAAACCAACAGAATCAACTCCATATACTCCAATAAAACCAACAGAATCAACTCCAATTAGTCCAATAAAACCAATAGAATCAACTCCAAATACTCCAATAAAACCAACAGAATCAACTCCAAATACTCCAATAAAACCAACAGAATCAACTCCAAATACTCCAATAAAACCAATAGAATCAACTCCAAATACTCCAATAAAACCAATAGAATCAACTCCAATTAGTCCAATAAACCAATAGAATCAACTCCAATTACTCCAATAAAACCAATAGAATCAACTCCAAATACTCCAATAAAACCGATAGAATCAACTCCAAATACTCCAATAAAACCAACGGAATCAACTCCAAATACTCCAATAAAACCAATAGAATCAACTCCAAATACTCCAATAAAACCGATAGAATCAACTCCAAATACTCCAATAAAACCGATAGAATCAACTCCAAATACTCCAATAAAACCAACAGAATCAACTCCAAATACTCCAATAAAACCGATAGAATCAACTCCAAATACTCCAATAAAACCGATAGAATCAACTCCAAATACTCCAATAAAACCAACAGAATCAACTCCAAATACTCCAATAAAACCGATAGAATCAACTCCAAATACTCCAATAAAACCGATAGAATCAACTCCAAATACTCCAATAAAACCGATAGAATCAACTCCAAATACTCCAATAAAACCAATAGAATCAACTCCAAATACTCCAATAAAACCAATAGAATCAACTCCAAATACTCCAATAAAACCAACAGAATCAACTCCAAATACTCCAATAAAACCAACAGAATCAACTCCAAATACTCCAATAAAACCAACAGAATCAACTCCAAATACTCCAATAAAACCATAGAATCAACTCCAAATACTCCAATAAAACCGATAGAATCAACTCCAAATACTCCAATAAAACCGAAAACTCCAAATACCAATAAAAGCAACAGAATCAACTCCAATTAGTCCAATAAAACCAATAGAATCAACTCCAAATACTCCAATAAAACCAATAGAATCAACTCCATATACTCCAATAAAACCAACAGAATCAACTCCAATTAGTCCAATAAAAGCAACAGAATCAACTCCAATTAGTCCAATAAAACCAATAGAATCAACTCCAAATACTCCAATAAAAGCAACAGAATCAACTCCAAATACTCCAATAAAACCGATAGAATCAACTCCAAATACTCCAATAAAACCAATAGAATCAACTCCAATTAGTCCAATAAAACCAATAGAATCAACTCCAAATACTCCAATAAAACCAATAGAATCAACTCCAAATACTCCAATAAAACCGAAAATACTCCAATAAAACCAACGAATCAACTCCAAATACTCCAATAAAACCAATAGAATCAACTCCAAATACTCCAATAAAACCAATAGAATCAACTCCAAATACTCCAATAAAACCAATAGAATCAACTCCAAATACTCCAATAAAACCAACAGAATCAACTCCAAATACTCCAATAAAACCGATAGAATCAACTCCAAATACTCCAATAAAACCAATAGAATCAACTCCAAATACTCCAATAAAACCAACAGAATCAACTCCAAATACTCCAATAAAACCAATAGAATCAACTCAAATAAATAAAACCGATAGAATCAACTCCAAATACTCCAATAAAACCAATAGAATCAACTCCAAATACTCCAATAAAACCAACAGAATCAACTCCAAATACTCCAATAAAACCAACAGAATCAACTCCAAATACTCCAATAAAACCAACAGAATCAACTCCAATAAAACCAATAGAATCAACTCCATATACTCCAATAAAACCAACAGAATCAACTCCAAATACTCCAATAAAACCAATAGAACCAACTCCAATTAGTCCAATAAAACCAACAGAATCAACTCCAATAAAACCAATAGAATCAACTCCAAATACTCCAATAAAACCAATAGAATCAACTCCAAATACTCCAATAAAACCAATAGAATCAACTCCAAATACTCCAATAAAACCAACAGAATCAACTCCAATAAAACCAATAGAATCAACTCCATATACTCCAATAAAACCAACAGAATCAACTCCAAATACTCCAATAAAACCAACAGAATCAACTCCAAATACTCCAATAAAACCAACAGAATCAACTCCAAATACTCCAATAAAACCAACAGAATCAACTCCAAATACTCCAATAAAACCAACAGAATCAACTCCAAATACTCCAATAAAACCAATAGAATCAACTCCAAATACTCCAATAAAACCAATAGAATCAACTCCATATACTCCAATAAAACCAACAGAATCAACTCCAATTAGTCCAATAAAAGCAACAGAATCAACTCCAATTAGTCCAATAAAACCAATAGAATCAACTCCAAATACTCCAATAAAACCAATAGAATCAACTCCAAATACTCCAATAAAACCAACAGAATCAACTCCAAATACTCCAATAAAACCAATAGAATCAACTCCATATACTCCAATAAAACCAATAGAATCAACTCCAATTAGTCCAATAAAACCAATAGAATCAACTCCAAATACTCCAATAAAACCAATAGAATCAACTCCAAATACTCCAATAAAACCAACAGAATCAACTCCAAATAGAAGAATCAACTCCAAATAGTCCAATAAAACCGATAGAATCAACTCCAAATACTCCAATAAAACCAATAGAATCAACTCCAAATACTCCAATAAAAGCAACAGAATCAACTCCAAATACTCCAATAAAACCAATAGAATCAACTCCAAATACTCCAATAAAACCAATAGAATCAACTCCAAATACTCCAATAAAACCAACAGAATCAACTCCAAATACTCCAATAAAACCAACAGAATCAACTCCAAATACTCCAATAAAACCAATAGAATCAACTCCAAATACTCCAATAAAACCAACAGAATCAACTCCAAATACTCCAATAAAACCAATAGAATCAACTCCAAATACTCCAATAAAACCAATAGAATCAACTCCAATTAGTCCAATAAAACCAATAGAATCAACTCCAATTAGTCCAATAAAACCAATAGAATCAACTCCAAATACTCCAATAAAACCAATAGAATCAACTCCAATTAGTCCAATAAAACCAATAGAATCAACTCCAAATACTCCAATAAAACCAATAGAATCAACTCCAAATACTCCAATAAAACCAACAGAATCAACTCCAAATACTCCAATAAAACCAATAGAATCAACTCCAAATACTCCAATAAAACCAATAGAATCAACTCCATATACTCCAATAAAACCAACAGAATCAACTCCAATTAGTCCAATAAAAGCAATAGAATCAACTCCAAATACTCCAATAAAACCAACAGAATCAACTCCAAATACTCCAATAAAACCAATAGAATCAACTCCAAATACTCCAATAAAACCAATAGAATCAACTCCAAATAGAATAAAACCAATAGAATCAACTCCAAATACTCCAATAAAACCAATAGAATCAACTCCAAATACTCCAATAAAACCAATAGAATCAACTCCAAATAGTCCAATAAAACCAATAGAATCAACTCCAAATACTCCAATAAAACCAATAGAATCAACTCCAAATACTCCAATAAAACAATAGAATCAACTCCAAATACTCCAATAAAACCAACGGAATCAACTCCAAATACTCCAATCAACTCCAAATACTCCAATAAAACCAATAGAATCAACTCCAAATACTCCAATAAAACCAATAGAATCAACTCCATATACTCCAATAAAACCAACAGAATCAACTCCAATAAAACCAATAGAATCAACTCCAAATACTCCAATAAAACCAATAGAATCAACTCCATATACTCCAATAAAACCAACAGAATCAACTCCAAATACTCCAATAAAACCAATAGAACCAACTCCAATTACTCCAATAAAACCAATAGAATCAACTCCAAATACTCCAATAAAACCAATAGAATCAACTCCAAATACTCCAATAAAACCAATAGAATCAACTCCAAATACTCCAATAAAACCAATAGAATCAACTCCAAATACTCCAATAAAACCAACAGAATCAACTCCAATAAAACCAATAGAATCAACTCCATATACTCCAATAAAACCAACAGAATCAACTCCAATTAGTCCAATAAAAGCAACAGAATCAACTCCAATTAGTCCAATAAAACCAATAGAATCAACTCCAAATACTCCAATAAAACCAATAGAATCAACTCCATATACTCCAATAAAACCAACAGAATCAACTCCATATACTCCAATAAAACCAATAGAATCAACTCCAAATACTCCAATAAAACCAATAGAATCAACTCCAAATACTCCAATAAAACCAACAGAATCAACTCCAAATACTCCAATAAAACCAACAGAATCAACTCCAAATACTCCAATAAAACCAACAGAATCAACTCCAAATACTCCAATAAAACCAACAGAATCAACTCCAAATACTCCAATAAAACCAATAGAATCAACTCCAAATACTCCAATAAAACCAATAGAATCAACTCCAATTAGTCCAATAAAACCAATAGAATCAACTCCAAATACTCCAATAAAACCAATAGAATCAACTCCAAATACTCCAATAAAACCAATAGAATCAACTCCAAATACTCCAATAAAACCAACAGAATCAACTCCAAATACTCCAATAAAACCAATAGAATCAACTCCAAATACTCCAATAAAACCAACAGAATCAACTCCAAATACTCCAATAAAACCAATAGAATCAACTCCAAATACTCCAATAAAACCAACAGAATCAACTCCAAATACTCCAATAAAACCAATAGAATCAACTCCAAATACTCCAATAAAACCAATAGAATCAACTCCAAATACTCCAATAAAACCAACAGAATCAACTCCAAATACTCCAATAAAACCAATAGAATCAACTCCAAATACTCAATAAAACCATAGAATCAACTCCAAATACTCCAATAAAAGCAACAGAATCAACTCCAAATACTCCAATAAAACCGATAGAATCAACTCCAAATACTCCAATAAAACCAATAGAATCAACTCCAAATACTCCAATAAAACCAACAGAATCAACTCCAAATACTCCAATAAAACCAACAGAATCAACTCCAAATACTCCAATAAAACCAACAGAATCAACTCCAATAAAACCAATAGAATCAACTCCAAATACTCCAATAAAACCAACAGAATCAACTCCAAATACTCCAATAAAACCAATAGAACCAACTCCAATTAGTCCAATAAAACCAACAGAATCAACTCCAAATACTCCAATAAAACCAACAGAATCAACTCCAAATACTCCAATAAAACCAACAGAATCAACTCCAAATACTCCAATAAAACCAACAGAATCAACTCCAAATACTCCAATAAAACCAACAGAATCAACTCCAAATACTCCAATAAAACCAACAGAATCAACTCCAATTACTCCAATAAAACCAACAGAATCAACTCCAATAAAACCAACAGAATCAACTCCAATAAAACCAACAGAATCAACTCCAAATACTCCAATAAAACCAATAGAATCAACTCCAAATACTCCAATAAAACCAACAGAATCAACTCCAATTAGTCCAATAAAACCAATAGAATCAACTCCAAATACTCCAATAAAACCAATAGAATCAACTCCAAATACTCCAATAAAACCAACAGAATCAACTCCAAATACTCCAATAAAACCAATAGAATCAACTCCAAATACTCCAATAAAACCGATAGAATCAACTCCAATTAGTCCAATAAAACCAATAGAATCAACTCCAAATACTCCAATAAAACCAATAGAATCAACTCCAAATACTCCAATAAAACCAACAGAATCAACTCCAATTAGTCCAATAAAACCAATAGAATCAACTCCAAATACTCCAATAAAACCGATAGAATCAACTCCAATTAGTCCAATAAAACCAATAGAATCAACTCCAAATACTCCAATAAAACCAACAGAATCAACTCCAAATACTCCAATAAAACCAACAGAATCAACTCCAAATACTCCAATAAAACCAACAGAATCAACTCCAATACTCCAATAAAACCAACAGAATCAACTCCAAATACTCCAATAAAACCAACAGAATCAACTCCAAATACTCCAATAAAACCAACAGAATCAACTCCAAATACTCCAATAAAACCAACAGAATCAACTCCAAATACTCCAATAAAACCGATAGAATCAACTCCAAATACTCCAATAAAACCGATAGAATCAACTCCAAATAGTCCAATAAAACCAATAGAATCAACTCCAAATACTCCAATAAAACCGATAGAATCAACTCCAAATACTCCAATAAAACCGAAGAATCAACTCCAAATACTCCAATAAAACCAACAGAATCAACTCCAAATACTCCAATAAAACCAACAGAATCAACTCCAAATACTCCAATAAAACCAACAGAATCAACTCCAATACTCCAATAAAACCAACAGAATCAACTCCAAATACTCCAATAAAACCAACAGAATCAACTCCAAATACTCCAATAAAACCAATAGAATCAACTCCATATACTCCAATAAAACCAACAGAATCAACTCCAAATACTCCAATAAAACCAATAGAACCAACTCCAATTAGTCCAATAAAACCAACAGAATCAACTCCAATAAAACCAATAGAATCAACTCCAAATACTCCAATAAAACCAATAGAATCAACTCCAAATACTCCAATAAAACCAATAGAATCAACTCCAAATACTCCAATAAAACCAACAGAATCAACTCCAATAAAACCAATAGAATCAACTCCATATACTCCAATAAAACCAATAGAATCAACTCCAAATACTCCAATAAAACCAATAGAATCAACTCCAAATACTCCAATAAAAGCAACAGAATCAACTCCAAATACTCCAATAAAACCAATAGAATCAACTCCAAATACTCCAATAAAACCAATAGAATCAACTCCATATACTCCAATAAAAGCAACAGAATCAACTCCAAATACTCCAATAAAACCGATAGAATCAACTCCAAATACTCCAATAAAACCAACAGAATCAACTCCAAATACTCCAATAAAACCAATAGAATCAACTCCAAATACTCCAATAAAACCAATAGAATCAACTCCAAATACTCCAATAAAACCAACAGAATCAACTCCAAATACTCCAATAAAACCAACAGAATCAACTCCAAATACTCCAATAAAACCAACAGAATCAACTCCAAATACTCCAATAAAACCAACAGAATCAACTCCAAATACTCCAATAAAACCAACAGAATCAACTCCAAATACTCCAATAAAACCAATAGAATCAACTCCAAATACTCCAATAAAACCAACAGAACCAACTCCAAATACTCCAATAAAACCAATAGAATCAACTCCAAATACTCAATAAAACCAATAGAATCAACTCCATATACTCCAATAAAACCAACAGAATCAACTCCAATTAGTCCAATAAAACCAATAGAATCAACTCCAAATACTCCAATAAAAGCAACAGAATCAACTCCAAATACTCCAATAAAACCAACAGAATCAACTCCAAATACTCCAATAAAACCAACAGAATCAACTCCAAATACTCCAATAAAACCAACAGAATCAACTCCAATAAAACCAATAGAATCAACTCCAAATACTCCAATAAAACCAACAGAATCAACTCCAAATACTCCAATAAAACCAATAGAATCAACTCCAAATACTCCAATAAAACCAACAGAATCAACTCCAATTAGTCCAATAAAACCAACAGAACCAACTCCAAATACTCCAATAAAACCAATAGAATCAACTCCAAATACTCCAATAAAACCAATAGAATCAACTCCAATTAGTCCAATGAAACCAATAGAATCAACTCCAAATACTCCAATAAAACCAATAGAATCAACTCCATATACTCCAATAAAACCAACAGAATCAACTCCAATTAGTCCAATGAAACCAATAGAATCAACTCCAAATACTCCAATAAAACCGATAGAATCAACTCCAATTAGTCCAATAAAACCAATAGAATCAACTCCAATTAGTCCAATAAAACCAATAGAATCAACTCCAAATACTCCAATAAAACCAATAGAATCAACTCCAAATACTCCAATAAAACCAATAGAATCAACTCCAAATACTCCAATAAAACCAATAGAATCAACTCCAAATACTCCAATAAAACCAATAGAATCAACTCCAAATACAATAAAACCAATAGAATCAATAAAACCAACAAATAAAAAAAAACCAACAGAATCAACTCCAAATACTCCAATAAAACCAACAGAATCAACTCCAAATACAATAAAACCAATAGAATCAACTCCAAATACTCCAATAAAACCAATAGAATCAACTCCAAATACTCCAATAAAACCAATAGAATCAACTCCAAATACTCCAATAAAACCAATAGAATCAACTCCAAATACTCCAATAAAACCAATAGAATCAACTCCAAATACTCCAATAAAACCAATAGAATCAACTCCAAATACTCCAATAAAACCAATAGAATCAACTCCAAATACTCCAATAAAACCAACAGAATCAACTCCAAATACTCCAATAAAACCAACAGAATCAACTCCAAATACTCCAATAAAACCAATAGAATCAACTCCAAATACTCCAATAAAACCAATAGAATCAACTCCAAATACTCCAATAAAAGCAACAGAATCAACTCCAAATACTCCAATAAAACCGATAGAATCAACTCCAAATACTCCAATAAAACCAATAGAATCAACTCCAAATACTCCAATAAAACCAACAGAATCAACTCCATATACTCCAATAAAACCAACAGAATCAACTCCAATTAGTCCAATAAAACCAATAGAATCAACTCCAAATACTCCAATAAAAGCAACAGAATCAACTCCAAATACTCCAATAAAACCGATAGAATCAACTCCAAATACTCCAATAAAACCAATAGAATCAACTCCAAATACTCCAATAAAACCAACAGAATCAACTCCAAATACTCCAATAAAACCAATAGAATCAACTCCAAATACTCCAATAAAACCAACAGAATCAACTCCAAATACTCCAATAAAACCAATAGAATCAACTCCAAATACTCCAATAAAACCAACAGAATCAACTCCAATTAGTCCAATAAAACCAACAGAATCAACTCCAAATACTCCAATAAAACCAATAGAATCAACTCCAAATACTCCAATAAAACCAATAGAATCAACTCCATATACTCCAATAAAACCAACAGAATCAACTCCAATTAGTCCAATAAAACCAATAGAATCAACTCCAAATACTCCAATAAAACCAATAGAATCAACTCCATATACTCCAATAAAACCAACAGAATCAACTCCATATACTCCAATAAAACCAATAGAATCAACTCCAAATACTCCAATAAAACCAATAGAATCAACTCCATATACTCCAATAAAACCAACAGAATCAACTCCAATTAGTCCAATAAAAGCAACAGAATCAACTCCAATTAGTCCAATAAAACCAATAGAATCAACTCCAAATACTCCAATAAAACCAATAGAATCAACTCCAAATACTCCAATAAAACCAACAGAATCAACTCCAAATAGTCCAATAAAACCAATAGAATCAACTCCAAATAGTCCAATAAAACCAATAGAATCAACTCCAAATAGTCCAATAAAACCAATAGAATCAACTCCAAATAGTCCAATAAAACCAATAGAATCAACTCCAAATAGTCCAATAAAACCAATAGAATCAACTCCAAATAGTCCAATAAAACCAATAGAATCAACTCCAAATAGTCCAATAAAACCAATAGAATCAACTCCAAATAGTCCAATAAAACCAATAGAATCAACTCCAAATACTCCAATAAAACCAACAGAATCAACTCCAAATAGTCCAATAAAACCAACAGAATCAACTCCAATTAGTCCAATAAAACCAACAGAATCAACTCCAAATACTCCAATAAAACCAACAGAATCAACTCCAATAAAACCAATAGAATCAACTCCAAATAGTCCAATAAAACTAATAGAATCAACTCCAAATAGTCCAATAAAACCAATAGAATCAACTCCAAATACTCCAATAAAACCAATAGAATCAACTCCAAATAGTCCAATAAAACCAATAGAATCAACTCCAATTAGTCCAATAAAACCAATAGAATCAACTCCATATACTCCAATAAAACCGATAGAATCAACTCCAATTAGTCCAATAAAACCAATAGAATCAACTCCAATTAGTCCAATAAAACCAATAGAATCAACTCCAAATACTCCAATAAAACCAATAGAATCAACTCCAAATACTCCAATAAAACCAATAGAATCAACTCCAATTAGTCCAATAAAACCGAAGAATCAACTCCAAATACTCCAATAAAACCAATAGAATCAACTCCAAATACTCCAATAAAACCAACAGAATCAACTCCAAATACTCCAATAAAACCGATAGAATCAACTCCAAATACTCCAATAAAACCAATAGAATCAACTCCAAATACTCCAATAAAACCAATAGAATCAACTCCAAATACTCCAATAAAACCAACAGAATCAACTCCAAATACTCCAATAAAACCAATAGAATCAACTCCAAATACTCCAATAAAACCAACAGAATCAACTCCATATACTCCAATAAAACCAACAGAATCAACTCCAAATACTCCAATAAAACCAACAGAATCAACTCCAAATACTCCAATAAAACCAACAGAATCAACTCCAAATACTCCAATAAAACCAATAGAATCAACTCCAAATACTCCAATAAAACCAATAGAATCAACTCCAATAAAACCAACAGAATCAACTCCAATAAAACCAATAGAATCAACTCCAAATACTCCAATAAAACCAATAGAATCAACTCCAAATACTCCAATAAAACCAATAGAATCAACTCCAAATACTCCAATAAAACCAACAGAATCAACTCCAATAAAACCAATAGAATCAACTCCATATACTCCAATAAAACCAACAGAATCAACTCCAATTAGTCCAATAAAAGCAACAGAATCAACTCCAATTAGTCCAATAAAACCAATAGAATCAACTCCAAATACTCCAATAAAACCAATAGAATCAACTCCATATACTCCAATAAAACCAACAGAATCAACTCCATATACTCCAATAAAACCAATAGAATCAACTCCAAATACTCCAATAAAACCAATAGAATCAACTCCATATACTCCAATAAAACCAACAGAATCAACTCCAATTAGTCCAATAAAAGCAACAGAATCAACTCCAATTAGTCCAATAAAACCAATAGAATCAACTCCAAATAGTCCAATAAAACCAATAGAATCAACTCCAAATACTCCAATAAAACCAATAGAATCAACTCCAAATACTCCAATAAAACCAATAGAATCAACTCCAAATAGTCCAATAAAACCAATAGAATCAACTCCAAATAAATAAAACCAACAGAATCAGAATCAACTCCAATACTCCAATAAAACCAACAGAATCAACTCCAATTAGTCCAATAAAACCAATAGAATCAACTCCAAATAGTCCAATAAAACCAATAGAATCAACTCCAAATAGTCCAATAAAACTAATAGAATCAACTCCAATTAGTCCAATAAAACCAATAGAATCAACTCCAAATACTCCAATAAAACCAATAGAATCAACTCCAAATAGTCCAATAAAACCAAGAATCAACTCCAAATACTCCAATAAAACCAAGAATCAACTCCAAATACTCCAATAAAACCAATAGAATCAACTCCAAATACTCCAATAAAACCAATAGAATCAACTCCAAATACTCCAATAAAACCAATAGAATCAACTCCAAATACTCCAATAAAACCAATAGAATCAACTCCAAATACTCCAATAAAACCAATAGAATCAACTCCAATTAGTCCAATAAAACCAATAGAATCAACTCCAAATACTCCAATAAAACCAATAGAATCAACTCCAATTAGTCCAATGAAACCAATAGAATCAACTCCAAATACTCCAATAAAACCAATAGAATCAACTCCAATTAGTCCAATAAAACCAATAGAATCAACTCCAAATAGTCCAATAAAACCAATAGAATCAACTCCAATTAGTCAATAAAACCAATAGAATCAACTCCAAATAGTCCAGTAAAACTAATAGAATCAACTCCAAATACTCCAAACTATACCTTTGCCACCTCCAGAGATTACTGCTGTTTACTGGTTTCCTTCAATTGTTAATTTTACTACATTACTGTTTTATTCATATAAAATAGAGTGGATGGAAGCAGAGGACCATGTGCATCAACCTTCAATTGAGAGGCCATTATTCTAATGTCGTGCTCAAGGAGGAGTTGTATGGGAGGGTGCGACCACATTAATGCCGTGTGAAATCTTTATTGGGTGCATCTCATTGACCCCGGTGGCTCTCACGTCCAGCTCGATACCAATCACCTCTCCTCACCCCACCCTGTTCGCTCCTGTCTGATCGATAAGGAGGAGGGCCGGGGGCACTGCCAAGAGTGACACGGCCGAGATTAAATCTAGCTATCAGGAGAGCTGGGGGAGAAAAGTGTGGATTGTGCATTTCTTGGATGAAGACACAAATTGGACATCAAGTATTGGGTCTGTGGTTAGGGGTTAGGGATAAAGTCCAGTAATTGATTGATTGATCCCCCCCCAACAACCCCAGGTAGCCTCTGCCTGTTTCAAACCGCTTGGTGCCAAATAAACATTCCGCTTGTCTCCATCCAGACTGAGAATTAGGGATCCTTTGTGTCAAAACTTGTTTTTGCAAGTACGATTTTCTTTCTTGTTCCAAGAAATGTATTGAGAGAGAATTTGCATGGCTAAGATATTCTGACTCATTTCAGTCAATACATTTAAACACACGAAATATAAATACTTACTCAGCTAGTAAATGTAAAAGATTTGCTACTTTTATAGCCCTTGCTTGCCAATGGGTCTAGCAATCAGCTTTGATCCAAGTTAGAAGAATAAACTGATAAATACTGAACAGAGGGCTTTTGTACTTCCCCTATACTCATTATACAGGATCAGTCATTAATAAAGGGAGGTCAACACAAAATCATTAGACCCACTATCTAGTGTTTACCATCGTTAATAATGAATGCTCTCTCTTGCTTGCGTACTCAAATAGTACACACACACACACACACACACACACACACACACACACACACACACACACACACACACACACACACACACACACACACACACACACACACACACACACACACACACACACACACACACACACACACACACACACACACACACACACACACACACACACACACACACACACAGACAAATGGTCTTCACACACACATAGTCTATACATAAACACATAGTCTACACACACACACACAGTCTTGACACACGCAAATAGTCTACAAAAACAAATGTGTGCGTGCACACAGAAAGATAGACACAGAGCATTGATTCATATTGTTCGTTGTAAGCCCAGATCGGTCCCTCCTTCTTGCACCCTGCTCCCATCATGCTCTGAAATCACCACTGGTGTCCCTAAGGCTTCTTCTTCAGCATGGCTCCTTGCTCTGCTCTATGAGAATAGGGGGGGGACCAGGATAGACCAAAGTGGACTGGTGGTCCTCTGGGGCCTGGCCCTGTCTTATCCTGCCAGAGCAGTGGCTGATGAAACACCCCAGAAACAACCGCTTACTGAAAAGCCTTGTTATGTCAGTGTCATCTTCTCCCTCACAGATGAAGACTCCAAACAGAAAGCTGTGATCCCCCTCTCGTCCACCCCTGATTTCTCCGAATAGGGCCCGTTGCCCTTGCCTCTTCCCCTGTCGCTACGATTAATTTTACATCAAAGGAAAGCTGGCTGAGACACCGACCGGAGCCCCTAACAAGGAAGGCTCCAGACTATAGGCTGACACAGAAAATCTCTAATCGCCTCTACGGAAAATAAATTAACAAAATGATTAACTTTGTTTGGCAACACAAGACGGTAAATTACGTTGTTTATGCACCTTTCGATTTTGCGAATACCGTTTAAACCATATTGTGTAACATTTCTGTTTGTGTCAAATTAGCATTTGTAGCATTAGCACTCACCTTACACTACAGTTCAAAAGTTTGGGGACACTTAGAAATGTCCTTGTTTTTGAAAGAAAAGCATGTTTTTTGTCCATTAAAATAACAGAAATACAGTATAGACATTCTTAATGTTGTAAATTACTATTGCAGCTGGAAACAGCTGATTTGTAATGGAATATTTACATAGGCGTACAGAGGCCCATTATCAGCAACCATCACTCCTGTGTTAAGTGTGTGTGTGTGTGTGTGTGTGTGTGTGTGTGTGTGTGTGTGTGTGTGTGTGTGTGTGTGTGTGTGTGTGTGTGTGTGTGTGTGTGTGTGTGTGTGTGTGTGTGTGTGTGTGTGTGTGTGAATAACTAGTTTACTAAAATGTACAAATGGAGTAATGATTATAAATGGTGAGCAAACTGCATTATAAATGGTTTATTACAGACACTTAAAATAAAGTGTTGTCCCATCATGACTTGCATCATTTAATATCCCCGCCTTTTTGTGTCTTTTTTGTTGTTGCCCATTCCGCCCCCTCCTCTGGTTGGAGGACCTGGTGGAAAACATTACAATCCAATATACAGTACCAGTCAAAAGTTTAGACACATCTACTCATTCCAGGGTTTTCTTTATGTTAACTATTTTCTACATTGTAGAATAATAGTGAAGACATCAACACTATGAAAAACACATATGGAATCATGTAGTAACCAAAATATATTTTAGATTTCAGATTCTTCAAAGTAGCCGCCCTTTGCCTTGATGACAGCTTTGCACAATGTTGGCATTCTCTCAACTAACTTCATGAGACAGTCACTTGGAATGCATTTCAATGAACAGGTGTTGATTTGTGGAATTTCTTTCCTTCTTAATACATTTGAGCCAATCAGTTGTGTTGTGACAAGGTAGGAGTGGTATACATAAGATAGCTCTATTTGGTAAAAGAACAAGATCATATTATGGCAAGAACAGCTCAAATAAGACATGAAGTTCAATCAATCCAGAATATTTTTTTCTTCAAGTGGAGTCGCAAAAACCATCAAGCGCTATGTTGAAACTGGCTGTCATGAGGACCGCCACAGGAAAGGAAGACCCAGAATTATCTCTGCTGCAGAGGATTAGTTCATTAGAGTTACAGGCCTCAGAAATTGCAGTCCAAATAAATCCTTCACAGATTAAGTAACAGACACATCTCAATATTAACTGTTCAGAGACTGTGTGAATCAGGCCTTCATGGTTTAATTGCTGCAAAGAAATCCCTATTGAAGGAAACCAATAAGAAGAAGAGACTTGCTTGGGCCAAGAAACACAATCAATGGACATTAAACTGGAGGAAATCTGTCCTTTAGTCTGATGAGTCCAAATTTGAGATTTTTGGTTCGAACCGACGTGTCTTTGTGAGATACAGAGTAGGTGAATGGATGATCTCCTCATGTGTGGCTCCCACCGTGAAGCATGGAGGAGGAGGTGTGATGGTGTTTTGCTGGTGACACTGTCTGTGATTTATTCAGAATTCAAGGCACACTTAACCAGCATGGCAACCACATCATTCTGCAGCGATAGACCATTTGTGCACTTAGTGGGACTATCATTGGTTTTTCAACAGGACAATGACCCAACACATCTCCAGGCTGTGTAAGGGCTATTTGAGCAAGAAGGGGAGTGATGGAGTGCTGCATCAGATGACCTGGCCCCTACAATCACCCACCCTCAACCCAATTAAGATTGTTTGGGATGAATTGGACTGCAAAGTGAATGAAAAGCAGCCAACAATTGTTCCGCATATGTGGGAACTCCTTCAGGACTGTTGGAAAGTAATTCCAGGTAAAGCTGGTTGAGAGAATACCAAGAGTGTGCAAAGCTGTCATCAAGGCAAAGGGTGGCTACTTTAAATAATCTAAAATATATTTTTATTTGTTTAACACTTTTTTGGTTACTACATGATTCCATATGTGTTATTATATTATATTATGTGTTATGATGTCTTCAATAGTATTCTACAATGTAGAAAATAGTTTTTTTGAATGAGTAGGTTTGTCCAAACTTTTGACTGGTACTATATATATATATATATTTATATACATCTAAAGCCTCTTCAACAGAAAATCTCTAGTGTCCTCCCTTGGAATAAAATGATGTTACAGTAGACAAGAGATGTAGGACAGTGAAGGGGAAATCATGCTGTTTACTCACCTTTCTGTTTTGTGAACACAGTTTATACCATATTGTGTCAAATTTGCGTTCGTGTCAAATTAGCATTTGCATCAAATTAGTGTTTTTGTCAAATGAATGCCAGGATAGTGGGTTCGTTTCCCAGGACCACGTGTAAGTAAAATGTATGCATGACTAAGTGTCATTAGATAAAAGCAGCAGCTTAATGACATACTGTATGTTGTATTATAAACTGGCATTTGTAGCATTAGTGCATACCTTAGTTACCAAGCACTTGGCCAAACTCTCTGTCAATGCCCAGGGGCCAGTGAAAAATACATTTTAACACCAGCACAGTGATTCAGCTTGAGTCAGAACAGGAAGCAGTTAACCCCTCGAGTGTTAGGTCAAAAGGATTAGCAGCGGTGAATTCCAAACTCATTTAGGGAAGTGAGCTAAAGGTCCATCTCTTCCCCAGGAGCATGTTTCCAGACATCTCGGCGGAAACTAGTCACTAGAGGTGAAAGAGATTCGCAACCTCGTTGGGAATCCAATTAACACTCCAACATGGCTGCCTAATCCCGGTCCGTGGAGGTGTCCTACATGCATTTTTAACCTCTACCCACGCAACACTTTTGGGGAGTTTTACTAAAGTTGGGCATTTCTGTGTATAATTCTTGAAAATAGTACAGATTTACAGGACCAGCACGTGGGTAAATAGGATGTGACAATAAATTCAACCGCACTTGTGTTTTATCACAAAACCGGATAGCAACCTCTGTCCACAAAGCATATTGCATGTAGAGGTAACAGACAGTTACAAGATCTAAAAGCATAGTCAAGCAAGTTAATGTTTCTGACATTTTCGGACCACTAAACAACTACTGTCGCAATGAAAACAGGAGCTGCCTCCACTATTCCAGCACCATTTCAACATCATCAAATCACATCTGCTTAGTGTAATACAGTGACAACTAAAAGATACCAAAAACAAATTATTACAATCAACGTAAGCTAAATATGGTTTGACTGTCAATGGTTCTGATTTCTCTCTCTCTCTGTGTGTGTGTGTGTGTGTGTATGTGTGTAATGATTGGCTGTTATTTGATACTTTTTTATCAAGGGAGGCCAAATGCTCACTGGCTTCCCTTGCATTTAATGCTACAGGCGGGAACAATGTCATACTCTTTTTGACCAGACAGCATCAGATAGATGGGCTACACATACAGAGACAGAGGGGCGCTGTTTCGCTCACTTGGATGCTTTCTCCGGTGAGATACATTCAGCCTGTTGTGAATTGAAGGAAAATTACGAAACACAGATAGACAAAAGATGAATTATTATATATGTAGTTAGAGTATACTGTTAGATTTTTCTTTGATGCCCCCCTTTGACATTGAGCTTTTTAGATCTATGTTAAAAAAATATGACGCCATGTTAGTGTTTGAGACATGTACAGTAAAGAGAGGTGGAAAGGATTGGTCGATCTGTATAAATCTCATGACCATAAATGGAGCTCTTTAGATAGGAGGATGGGCTCATTGCAATGGCTGGAATGGAATAAATGGCACTGTATAAAACATATGGAAACCACACATTTGACTCCATTCCATTAATTCCATTCCAGCCATTACAATCAGCCCGTCCTCCTATAGCTCCTCCCACTAGCCTCTACTGGTGTGCATAGTGTTACATAGTACTCCTCCCTCCCCCCTGGCCTAGGACACTCTAATAAGGAACCAAAGATTGATTACATCACATACATACATACACACACACAGACGAACACACACACACACACACACACACACACACAGACAAACACACACAGGCACACAGACAAACACACACACACACATAGGCACACAGACAACACACACACACAGAAAGGCATACACACACACAAACACTCCAGTCTTCCCCAGTGTGATCGTTCATGGCAGAGTAAATCACTCATTCTTCCCCTCTTGGGTAATTCCATGGGTGAAATGAACTGAGGGGCCTTGGGAGATCAGCAAGTCATTGTTTATTGTCAGGCTCCACTTCTTCCCCTCACACTTTGGTGGAAATCCGGTTTCTCTCTCCGCTCCTTGTAGAGCGCACAGACAGACAGACAGACAGACAGACAGACAGACAGACAGACAGACAGACAGACACCGACATTCACAGACACACAAATACACACACAAACAGACACACACACACAACCACACATTCCGACACACACACACACACACACACACACACACACACACACACACACACACACACACACACACACACACACACACACACACACACACACACACACACACACACACACACACACACACACACACACACACACACACACACGTGAGAGCACACAGAAAAAAGAGATTTGTATCAGTGAAGTGTCATATGTCCGTCAAGAGGGTGTGTTTGTATGCCATGTTGTATGCTTTGTTGTCACACTGAATGAAGGATGTCTCCCCAGACTGCCGTGAATGAAGGATGTCTCCCCAGACTGCCGTGAATGAAGGATGTCTCCCCAGACTGCCGTGAATGAAGGATGTCTCCCCAGACTGCCGTGAATGTTTGGCCACGTTGCTTTTGCATTCCATAGGAGATGAGTATGGAATTAGGGAAGACTAGACCGTGTTTGCAGCTACAGTGAGTGTGAGATGTAGACCTTTTCAAGTCATATTTATGCTTTCCATGGTGACAGTTGAACAGATCAAATTTCCGTCCGTCGCTCATGACCATAGAGAAGGACGAAGGGGGCATTTTTTGGGCCCAAAATGACTGTTTTCTTTTAAACTAATTAGAAGCTAAATTGACAACAGAATATTTGCTTCATTTGCATATACCATTCTTTGATTTAATAACAGCGCCACAATTAATTTTGGCATTACAGTAGATTGCAACATTTGAATGATATTTACAGAGTTGTAAGGGGAACCTACCACATGAGTGTGCTGGAGTGACCTTAGATATTCCCCTTTTGTCACCGTCTGAACGAAAGGACAACGTGTCTACAATCCAATAGCCCTTGCCACCTCAAATTAATTCAACCCTCTACTTAATCAAGGAAAGAGAGAGAGAGAGAGAGAGAGAGAGAGAGAGAGAGAGAGAGAGAGAGAGAGTAGAAAGTCTGGCTGCCTGCCACAATATCTAGAGTGGATGCACACCTTAAGTTAGTCAATGATCTCATACTTGGCACAAGAAGGGTGAATAGATGGGATGTTCTGTGCTCTGCTTCTCTCAAGTCTTCCTCAGAGTGACTAGGAGAACAAGTCCCTTGACCCTCATAGGAATCAATAGGAAGGAGGGCAGCTGGGAGCAGGAAGAATACGTCAACTGTTTATGCTTTGTCAGACAGCAGACCGTTTCCGGCTGCGTTGTGGGTTGAGGGACGAGCGTCGTGTAGGAGTGACGCCAAATTGACGTAAGACAGTGCTGTTCATCATGTTTCAAATGTTTCCATAGTGACTGACAGGAAGTGGTGTTTTTTGAGGGGTGTTGAATCGATCAGTCATTGTCCAAAGTGACACCTACGCCATTATATCATCAATGTCAGCGTGGAGCTTATCAATTCATCGTTGCTCTCGCTTTCTGCCCACACACCACACACACACACACACACACACACACACACACACACACACACACACACACACACACACACACACACACACACACACACACACACACACACACACACACACACACACACACACACACACACACACACACACACACACACACACACACACACACACACACACACACACACACACACACACACACACACACACACACACACACACACACACACACACACACACACACACACACACACACACTTCTGTCTTTTGTAGTGCCTTGTCTCGGCCAGAAGTTGGCCTTGAGGCCTGTTTCACTGGCTTAATCTCCCACACAGACTAGCGGTGAGCATTCATCTGAGTGATCTCACATTGACTACTGCTCTCTCTTCTACCTGACTTGTGTTTGACAACATCAATGTATGACTATCACTGTGCAAGTAAATATCTGGCTAACTTGTCTGTTCTTTCTTCATTTGACAGTCAGTTGTTTTTAGCTTGGAATCCGGCTTGAGTAAAAGCACACACTGAGCCTACCAGCCTAAATGAATACAGTTGTCCCAGTTACTACTGTTGACTTGCTGCCATCTAGTGGACCCAGCAAAGGACTGCAGTTACTACTGTTGACTTGCTACCATCTAGTGGACCCAGCAATCGACTGCAGTTACTACTGTTGACTTGCTACCATCCAGTAGCCCTGGCAATGGACTGCAGTTACTACTGTTGACTTGCTACCATCCAGTTGCCCTGGCAATGGACTGCAGTTACTACTGTTGACTTGCTACCATCCAGTAGCCCTGGCAATGGACTGCAGTTACTACTGTTGACTTGCTACCATCCAGTTGCCCTGGCAATGGACTGCAGATACTACTGTTGACTTGCTACCATCCAGTAGCCCTGGCAATGGACTGCAGGTACTACTGTTGACTTGCTACCATCCAGTAGCCCTGGCAATGGACTGCAGGTACTACTGTTGACTTGCTACCATCCAGTAGCCCTGGCAATGGACTGCAGTTACTACTGTTGACTTGCTACCATCCAGTAGCCCTGGCAATGGACTGCAGTTACTACTGTTGACTTGCTACCATCCAGTAGCCCTGGCAATGGACTGCAGTTACTACTGTTGACTTGCTACCATCCAGTAGCCCTGGCAATGGACTGCAGTTACTACTGTTGACTTGCTACCATCCAGTAGCCCTGGCAATGGACTGCAGTTACTACTGTTGACTTGCTACCATCCAGTAGCCCTGGCAATGGACTGCAGTTACTACTGTTGACTTGCTACCATCCAGTAGCCCTGGCAATGGACTGTAGTCTCATGTGAATCTGTTACACCGTATGTAAGTGATTGGGACTTGTTTTTTTCCTTCGAATTTTGAATTTGATGTGGTGTGGTATGTCTCTGGTTCCAAAAACCTATGTTTGTGGCTTGTGCTTTTTATTACAAGCACGCTCGACTGCTGTAATGCTCTCCTGTCTTCTCTAACCAAGAAAGCCATTGGTCAACTACAAAACATACAGAATGCTGCAGCACGGGTACTGACCAAGACCAGACGGAGAGCCCACATTACACCGGTCTTAAGGTCTCTGCACTGGCTGCCTGTGAGTTTTACAATTCATTTGAAGATTCTTCTATTGGTTTTTAAATCAATCCACGATTGTGCACCCAAGTACATGTCAGACATGCTTTTAAGTTATGTACCCAGTAGGTCCCTCAGGTCCTCTGGCACTGGCCTTTTAACTATCCCAAAGCCTCGGACCAGGAGGCATGGAGAGGCAGAAATGAGTTACTATGCCCCCAGCCTCTGGAATAGCCTGCCAGAGAACCTGAGGCGGGCTGAAACTGGACATATTTAAAAGAGGTCTTAAAACACACCTTTTTAACTTTGCTTTTCCTTAGGGTGCTTTTTAGTTGTTCAGTTTTTATTGTTATTCCTTTGTTTTTGTCCTGTGAAGCACATTGCGTTGCAATCCATTTCTTTAAATGTGCTGTATAAATAAAGCTTGATATGATTTGTGGGTATTGTTCATTTAGGGCTGTGTTGGAAACTACTACTGTATCTTCTTCCCAAAGGTTAATGGAAGGACAGACAACTACTTTACTTAACATAGATAAGCATCTACACGAACACCAACCACCACACACACACACACAGGTGGGCACCGGTAGGTCCCCTGGGAGGCACACACACTGGTGAACCTTCATAGAGGTCTAATGTGTGCCTTTCTGAATAAACACTGAACAGGGGGACAAACACTCACACACACCTGACACCACATTGACTGACATGAACCTGTCAACACTTCCCTCTCACCAGCGGGCCTCTGGCTATTATTGGCCTGGGTGTCTCTCATACTCGGCATGACTGTGTCTGGGTGACAACAGCCAGGCGACCCACGCAGGCCAACAAAGTGAATGATGTGCTCCAGCTCCAGTGTTTGTTTCCAAGGTTGGATTAGACTCAGAGAACAACAGAGCTAAAAATACAAGGTGACTGAGGATTTGATGCAGGGGGGCAGGCTTTAAGATTCACCATCTGTTGACAACTGAACTCACAACACCCACCAATTGTTTCTGCTTCTTATTAGGCTGGTGTAGCTGTCTCGTGTGTCCAATAAGCTACCAGAAGTTATGCTGTGATTGTGAGTTGAGGGATAGAGTTTCTTGCATTTCATTCCTATTCCTTTAGAAGACTAAAGCGGTCCAACAGTGGGTGTACGACAGTGCTGATGAAGCCTTTGGCCAGGTCATCCAGAAGATCACTACTTTATCATATTAAAGTGGTTCCTGGGACATGAAACACTGTGCTGCTGGATCACAACCTTTTGACTGAAGGTCAATGTCAAAGTGTTTTTCCCTCGCCTGTAGGCAACTTCCATTTGAAGTTTACAAAGTAGCAGATGAATAACCCCTAGTATCGCCCAACCCCTTGTTTTTCAATGGCATTGTCAATCTATCGTTTGCCAAATCCATCAACACTGTCAACCCAAATTACAAAAAATGACATATCGGTTTCCAAACCAATATGATTGCTGTCATACCGTGTCTATAGACTTCTTACAGGGTAAGGAACAACATGTAATTTTGTAATTTGGGTGAACTATCCCTTTAAGCTGCTACCCATGGCCATTCATGCCTCTATTAGATCACTGAGTACCAGACAATAGAAAATAGACACTGATGTGAGTTCGCATTACAAACCAAGGACATCCTTTGGTGATTCATGTTTTATAATGCCATAAATAAAAGACACATACATCTAATCTTCCATAATAAATAGCAATAGTGAGATATGCACCACACACAGCTTTTCAAGAAGTGGTTAACTGTCCCAGCGTGATAGGCTAAGTCGTCAATGACAGGGTGGAGAGATCATGTGCGAGGATGTCAGCGAGGGGTTAAATCATGCTGCTTTACCATTGACATCAGCCCTGAGGGAGTCCGAGTCCGAGAGAGCAACATGTTGCTTCATTAGTTAGGAAATCATCATGATATTGACAACTGTAAACGTTCATCAGCCTCAAGCCTTTCCTATTTCTGTAAGACTATCAGCCTAAAGGTTTGACTCAGTGGAGGACTATGATGACTTCCCTATTCTACATTACTCCAATCATTCACTTAACTTTTATGGAACTTCATCGTGTTTAGGTAGTTCACATCTTCACGTGCTTTATAAACGCAGCAATTCCTAATCTCTCGTGGACAGATTATGGTATCGTAACGTCTGTCAAAAGTTGGTGGGATGTGATGACTAACGAGGAGCAGTAGTTTTGGTGCTTTTCCGTCACTGGTTATTTGGACGTATCAGGATTGGGTGAAGATGGTGCTTTAGCTGAGAGTTTCTGTTTAAGGGGTGGAGACTTCACTAGTCTTGTTAGTATCTCATCTCATACATCTCTCCCCATAACTTAATTGAGCGTTTGACGCAATTACGCAATATTTTTGTTTTGGGTTTCCAAGACTACCTCATACAGTCTCATCTGAGGGCTTTGTGGTATACTGTTTATATTGGGTTGGGTTCCAAAACGAGTTTATACTGGGTTGTAAAATATTTGGTAAGTAGTACCTGAAAGAAATCGCAGGCTCTGTAAAACTCTTATAGAAACCCTTCCACTCCAGCAGAGAACTACAACCTGTTTTACAAAACTACATATCTCTCTAATGGACTGCTCAGCACTGGACTCCTCACAATTTAACCCCATGCTGCCTTTGTACTGTGGTAGGGTGTGTGGCGGGGCACATTCAGGGACTACACAGCTCCTCCTCCTCCTCCTCTCTGGACCATGTCCTGTGCGTCGTTCCGTCCCAAGGCTGTAGCGTGGCTTACTGGCCGCCAGATGCGTCGAACATCTTCTTGCGGCCCTCCATGCCAGACATGGCCTCCACATTCTTACGCCAGTCGGTCACCTCAGACGTGAGCACCTGAGAGGGAAGAGGAATAAACACTGTGCTGTCAGACATCAACTAGCTTTAGCGCCCAGGCTTCCTTGTGTTCATGGAGACTTGTCTCAGGTGGCCACATTACAACCTATCCCCATACAATGTGTAGAGGGAAAACAAACAATGAGTAGTGCTATGCTAACTCATGTTTGATTAGCTAGCTAGCTACTATAATAAGCTAACGTTATGGTTGCAGTTACTCTCAGTTTAAGCATTAGATGCAAATGCTTGGAGGTCCATAGTAGCATGGTTTCCAGTACCACGCCATCTCCGCACAAGCCAGTGCTTACTGGTGCCAGAGAGGTTTCAAATTTCAAGGTGAGCTAACTTAAAGCTTCAGGAGAAAGGAAGGATGCAGTGGTAAAGTATTTGTACATGGCCCAAGTCCCAGTTACCTTGTCTTTGTCCTTGTTGGTGTCTTCCTTCTTGACAGACTTGAGGTTGGACCTGAGGTCCATAGAGCCTTTGTGTTTGGTTCCCAGTAAAGCTCTCATCATCTCGTCTGCAGAGACACGCACCTTCCTCAGGGCGGGCTTCTTAAACTTCCCTCCTAAGTCCTGCACCTTCAGCTTCAGCTCATGGATCTGTAGATTTCATCGAAATCTACTATTAAATATTATAGCAACTTAAGCCAACACCTAGCAACCTCTTCAAGAAGTGTTGGTTTGATACTTGCTGGACCTGGGTTCCAATCCTGGCCAGGGCCAACCCCAGGAAATGGCACTGACCATTGATTTGGCCCTGACCCAGCTGCAAAACTGAGACTAACACGCATTTGTTTCCACCACAAGAGGCAGGACCTGAGGATAACATCTCACCCAAAGGGCCAAAGACTTACATCTTTGTTGTGCTTGGTCACTTTGGCCTCACAGTCGTATCTCTCCTCATCTACCACATCTATCTTTCCATGGAGCTGCTTGCATAGGTCCTGAAGAAAATAGATAAACATACTAAGATTAAATATACACAAAAAAAGATGATATCTAGAACCTAAAAGGGTTCTTCGGCTGTCCTCATAGGAGAGAATCCTTTGAAGAACCCTTTTTGGTTCTATGTAAAACCTTTTCCACAGAGGGCCCTACATGGAACCCAAAAAGGGTTCTACTTGGAACCAAAAAGGGTTCTACCTGGAAACCACAAAGGTTTCTTCTATGGGGACAGCCAAATAACTCTTTTGGAACCCTTTTGTCTAAGAGTGAAGAATCAAATCTCATTGAGATGCAGTACCAGTCAAAAGTTTGGACACACCTACTCATTCAAGGGTTTTCTTTATTTTTACTATTTTCTTCATTGTAGAATAGTAGTGAAGACCTCAAAACTATGAAATAACACATATGGAATCATGTAGTAACCAAAATAGTGTTAAAACAATCTAATTATATTTTAAATTTGAGATTCTTCAGTATCAAATCAAATTTCAAATCAAATGTATTTATATAGCCCTTCTTACATCAGTAGCCACCTTTTGCCTTGATGACAGCTTTGCACGCTCTTGGCATTCTCTCAACCAGATTCATGAGGTAGTTTCTTGGAATGTATTTCAATAAACAGGTGTGCCTTGTTTAAATTTCTTAATGCATTTGAGCCAATCAGTTGTGGTGTTGTGAAAAGGTAGGGGTGGTAATACAGAAGATAGGACTATTTGGTAAAAGACCAAGTACATATTATGGTAAGAACAGCTCAAATAAGCAAAGAGAAATGACAGTCTATCACTACTGTAAGACATGAAGGTCAGTCAATTTGGAAAATTTCAAGAACTTTAAAAGTTTCTTCAAATGCAGTAGCAAAAACCATCAAGCGCTATGATGAAACTGGCTCTCATGAGGACCGCCACAGGAAAGAACGACCCAGAGTTACCTCTGCTGCAGAGAATAAGTTAAAGTTACCAGCCTCAGAAATTGCAGCCCAAATCAATGCTTCACAGAGTTCAAGTAACAGACACATCTCAACATCAACTGTTCAGAAGAGACTGCGTGAATCAGGCCTTCATGGTAGAAATGCTTCAAAGAAACCACTACTAAAGGACACCAATAATAAGAAGAGACTTGCTTGGTCCAATAAACACAAGCAATGAACATTAGACCGGGTGAAATATGTCCTTTGGTCTGATGAGTCCAAATGTTAGATTTTTGGTTCCAACCGCCGTGTTTTTGTGAGACGCAGAGTAGGTGTATGGATGATCTCTGCATTCGTAGTTCCCATCGTAAAGCATGGAGGAGGACGTGTGATAGTGCTTTGCTGGTGACACTGTCTGTGATTTATTTAGAATTCAAGGCACACTTAACCAGCATGGCAACTGTTTTTTCAACAGGACAATGACCCAAAACACCTCCAGGCTGTGTAAGGGCTATTTGACCAAGAAGGAGAGTGATGGAGTGCTGCATCAGATGACCTCAACCCAGTTGAGATGGTTTGGGATGAGTTGTACCGCAGAGTGAAGGAAAAGCATGCAACAAATGCTCAGCATCTGTGGGAACTCCTTCAAGACTGTTGGAAAAGCATTCCAGATTAAGCTGGTTGAGAGAATGACAAGAGTGTGCAAAGCTGTCATCAATGCAAGGGGTGCTTACTTTGAAGAATCTAAAATCTAAATTATATTTTGATTTGTTTAACACTTTTTTGGTTGCTAAATGATTCCATGTGTGTTATTTCATGGTTTTGAGGTATTCACTATGATTCTACAATGTAGAAATTAGTAAAAAATAAATAAAAACCCTTGAATAAGTAGGTGTCCAAACTTTTTACTGGTACTGTATATGTAAAAGAATAACCATGCTGGAATATTTACTTGAGTGTTGTTCAGTTACAGTCTTATTGTTTAGCTTTGTGATTGGACCAGTAGTTTGGCCCAGTCATATTGCTCCCTCAATTGGCTGACTTTCTTGTCTCTCACCTGTAGCTCAGCCAATGACAGTCCAGAGAACTGCAAGGGGGGCAGTCGCTCTCCCAGGTAGCTCAGTTTCTCTTCATCCCTGTCCTGCGTCTCCTGTTCCAGCTGCTCCATCGCCCTGGTGAGCAGCATGATCTGATTGGACGAGAGAAAGATCCGTCATTCCAGGGGTGGGCCAGAGGCGGAGGACCCAGTCTAATACCACCATGCAGTAGTTAGTCGTCCTCCATGCTTCACGGTGTCACTACAGCTGTATCCGTAATAAAGAATGACTTAGTTATAGTCAATGTTAATTGTTAACATAATGCATGGTAATTTACCTTCAGGGAGAGCTTACGCGAAGCCGTAATCTTCGACTTCGGCTGTTGGGAAAAGGACACAATGTTATTGCAAATGTGTGCCCAGTGCTGTATCCTTAAAAGTGAAAATCGATTTTGTCAAGATCGGTGACCTATTCATTTATTGGGACATTTTTGTGTTGGCCCAAAAAGGTTTAGGTGGTCACACAACTGCCACTCACAACAAATCTACTATGGACCTAAAGCATTGGCCTACAAATGGGCCTGTTCCTGGACACAACCAGTCTCAGAATGAAAAACTCTTTCCATAGAGATTCTCCATTGAGCAAACGTTTTACTCTCTTTATAGCATAAGTTTATCCATACAGGGAGCCAGTTACAGTTTAGTCGGAATGTGGTCACTCAAAAAACATTGCCCTTGATTGCTGACAATAACCGATAAGACTGAAGTGGCAACCTTGGGACAACGTGTTCCCTCTCTATATAGGGATTAACACTGTTGAACCAGGGCTGTCTCTGGTTCTGGCTCTAGCTCACCTTGTCAATTAACTTGGGATTCATTGGCCTGGGTTTGACTTGCTCCTACAGGGACAGAGGGAACATGTCAGAACATTGTTCAAAATGATCGAAGTATACACACTTCTATGAGAGGTAGCCTGAAAAACGTGTCTCTTGATTGATTGGACTTTGTTCAACATTGCATGGAAGATTCAACTAGACATCTCAGCCTCCAGTATTTATGCTGCAGTAGTTTGTGTCGGGGGGCTAGGGTCAGTTTGTTATATCTGGAGTACTTCTCCTGTCCTATTCGGTGTCCTGTGTGAATCTAAGTGTGCGTTCTCTAATTCTCTCCTTCTTTCTTTCTCTCTCTCGGAGGACCTGAGCCCTAGGACCATGCCCCAGGACTACCTGACATGATGAATCCTTGCTGTCCCCCAGTCCACCTGGCCATGCTGCTGCTCCAGTTTCAACTGACCTGAGCCCTAGGACCATGCCCCAGGACTACCTGACATGATGACTCATTGCTGTCCCCAGTCCACCTGGCCATGCTGCTGTTCCAGTTTCAACTGTTCTGCCTTACTATTATTCGACCATGCTGGTCATTTATGAACATTTGAACATCTTGGCCATGTTCTGTTATAATTTCCACCCGGCACAGCCAGAAGAGGACTGGCCACCTCACATAGCCTGGTTCCTCTCTGGTCAGGTTTCTTCCTAGGTTTTGGCCTTTCTAGGGAGTTTTTCCTAGCCACCGTGCTTCTACACCTGCATTGCTTGCTGTTTGGGGTTTTAGGCTGGGTTTCTGTACAGCACTTTGAGATATCAGCTGATGTACGAAGGGCTATATAAATACATTTGATTTGATTTGATTTGATTTAGACATTAAATAAATGCTTGGCATAACATACAACATACAAGTCTAAATATAATTTTGGTGTCCTAAATCTAATATGATGATGATGACGATGGGCATGATGATGATGATCGTGCTGACGGTGAATTTATAAACATTAAAAGACTTACCTCACTTAAATTTGACCAGGTTTATGGGCACAAAAAGACAAGGGAGACACATAAGTAAAAAATAGCATTAGTGAAAAGAAAAACATAATTTGTAACCTGCTGGAGGTACATTACATTGTAATAGGAGACAGACAGACAGACAGACAGACAGACAGACAGACAGACAGACAGACAGACAGACAGACAGACAGACAGACAGACAGACAGACAGACAGACAGACAGACAGACAGTTGCAGCCTTGTCCCCAAGCCCCATCATTTCCCCCATGGATTAGGAAAAGGACACTACAGGAAAAAAGCCATTCTGCCGCGTATAGCATTGTAGCATCCCCTCAGTTTTAGCTCTGTGTATGGCTAACTGGCAGCTTAACAGAGTCATTCTGTGTCATTTGCAAGAGAATGTATGTTGCAAGAGATCCACAATCAGGTAGAACGGACGTATTATACCCTCAGAAGCAGTTATTCTAGCATACAGACATTTTAACATTATAACTAGGGTCTACAACATGCTGCTA
This sequence comes from Oncorhynchus keta, assembly GCF_023373465.1. Taxonomy (NCBI): domain Eukaryota; kingdom Metazoa; phylum Chordata; class Actinopteri; order Salmoniformes; family Salmonidae; genus Oncorhynchus; species Oncorhynchus keta. The sequence goes on along the minus strand of NW_026287627.1, from coordinate 381,818 downwards.
CTGTAAGACTTAAATGGTTTATCATCTCAAGACAATAGGTAGAACACACGTATCATACTCCCAAAAGCAGTTATTATATACTTACATTACATACATTTTTACTTAGGCTACGACATGCTGCTGTAAGACTCAAATGGCTTGTCATCTCAAGACAATAGGTCCACTTCATTATAATAAGGCTTAGGCTACGTATATTTAGAACAGATACTATGATGTATTTTTAAACAGAAAACACACTGAGATTGAGCTATACATAATCATTAAAGCGGTATTATTAAAAAATGTACTTGAAGGGAGCTATATGCATAATTAATTAACAGTCAAGCCGACCTATTGTCCCAGATAACAATACTCACTCATCAGCCATTATGAAAACCTTGGTTGGAGAGAGAAAATTTGATTTTGAAATCCGATCCAGGCAATTCAATTAGGGCATCTTCCCTTTGTTGAATTACCTGATCAGCCTGAAACCCTCAGATCATTTCAGATCACTGACAACAGCAACAAAACGCCACCATTCACTTAAGTCATTATTAAGTAAACTAAATAAATTCTTAAGTCATTTACTTAATAAATACTTAAGTTTGATTCTGAATCACAGAATCCCCAACCCAAATGAGTATTACCTGGAATAGGGTGGACCACAGTCGGGTCGGGTACAGTACTCTCTCTCTGTCTCGCTCAAACAACAGAGGGATCTGAGACAATGGGGGTGATTTTCTCTTTTATGTGGGTCTGGGCAGGGCTGGGCAGCGGGTGGACAACAGATATAGACCAGCACCAGAGTCCTGCAGGAATGGGCTGGCTGGACACCAGGGATGAAATATAACCTCCTGTGACATTGTGACAATGCAGGTCAAAGTGTAATAATAAATCATGACCAATGCCTTAATGGCATTGTCTGAAAACTTCTGTGAATTCCTCTTGCTGCCTTTTGCAAGAAGCCCTTGTTCCTATGGTAAATCCACTGAAAATGAACAGGGTAATGTTGTTTGGGTTATTTTGTTGATTTGGATACATACTCTGTTTCACTTGTGTGGTTTATATTCTCATTAAAGCCTATGAAATTGATCATCTTGTCTTGAAATGAAAAGAATACATGTGTATATTGGTTGTTGTGATTTTGATTATCATGACTAAAACATAAGTAAATGCCGAAATAATGGAAACACCAACGTAAAGTGTCTTAATAGGTTGTTGGCCACCACAGGACAGAACAGCTTCAATGTACCTTGTCATAGATTCTACAGGTGTCTTAATAGGTTGTTGGCCACCACAAGCCAGAACAGCTTCAATGTACCTTGTCATAGATTCTACAGGTGTCTTAATAGGTTGTTGGCCACCACAGGACAGAACAGCTTCAATGTGCCTTGTCATAGATTCTACAGGTGTCTTAATAGGTTGTTGGCCACCACAAGCCAGAACAGCTTCAATGTGCCTTGTCATAGATTCTACAGGTGTCTTAATAGGTTGTTGGCCACCACAAGCCAGAACAGCTTCAATGTGCCTTGTCATAGATTCTACAGGTGTCTTAATAGGTTGTTGGCCACCACAGGACAGAACAGCTTCAATGTGCCTTGTCATAGATTCTACAGGTGTCTTAATAGGTTGTTGGCCACCACAAGCCAGAACAGCTTCAATGTGCCTTGTCATAGATTCTACAAGTGTCTTAATAGGTTGTTGGCCACCACAAGCCAGAACAGCTTCAATGTGCCTTGTCATAGATTATACAAGTGTCTTAATAGGTTGTTGGCCACCACAAGCCAGAACAGCTTCAATGTGCCTTGTCATAGATTCTACAGGTGTCTTAATAGGTTGTTGGCCACCACAAGCCAGAACAGCTTCAATGTGCCTTGTCATAGATTCTACAGGTGTCTTAATAGGTTGTTGGCCACCACAAGCCAGAACAGCTTCAATGTGCCTTGTCATAGATTCTACAAGTGTCTTAATAGGTTGTTGGCCACCACAAGCCAGAACAGCTTCAATGTACCTTGTCATAGATTCTACAAATGTCTGGAACAAGAAATTCCATCATTTGGTGTTTTGTTGATGGTGGAAACCTCTGGTTCAGGCGGCGCTCCAGAATCTCCCATAAGTGTTCCATTGGGTTGAGATCTGATGACTGAGACGGCCAGGGCATATGGTTTACATTGTTTTCATGCTCATTAAACCATTCAGTGACCACTCGTGCCCTGTGGATTAGGGAATTGTCATCCTGGGAAGACCACGCCCATCAGGATAGAAATGCCGCACCATAGGTTGAAGGTGATCACTCAGAATGGCTGTGTATTAATTGTATAAAATGATTTTCCATGCCAGGAAAATGCACTCCACATCATAACAGAGCCGCCAGAACCCTCATTTACTCAAGTGTTTATTTTATTTTGGCACTTACCTCTGTATCTTAATAGGCTGCTGTGACAATGTACAGTAGTTGAAGCATTTTTTATTTGATGTGACAGGTTTAATAGAGGTTAATCAGGGACAACAAATCAGAAGGCTTGTGAATGTTTTCCACGGCTATTTCAGGCCCTTGTCAGAGCCTGTTATTGTGATATATGCAGAAGTGAGATGTGATATTTAAGCAATAAGGCACAATGGGGTGTGATATATGGCCAATATACCACGGCTACGTGCTGTTCTTTTGCATGACGCAACGTGGAGTGCCTGGACACAGCCCTTAGCCATGGTATACTGGCCATATACTACAAACCCCCGAGGTGATATTATAAACTGGTTACCAACGTAATTAGAGCAGTAAAAACAAATGTTTTGTCATACCTGTGGTTTACGGTCTGATATATCACAGCTGTCAGCCAATCAGCATTCAGGGCTCGAACCACCCAGTTTATAATATGCAGCAAAACACTGACATTCATAGTTCCAGTAGGGTAGTAAAGTTGTCCTCAACTTTAATGATTGGTATATCTGAAGTATTGTTAGGCCCAATGTTCTGGTTCTGTATTCTATGTGGCTCGAGCTTCTTGTGATCTTGTCTCCCCCGGCCTCCCTCTCCAGATAATAAAACATGTAGTTATGACAACGGGGACAGGCATGTCCCTCCTGTCACCAGTAATATGCCACATAACTGTTCAACTTCTCCTCCAGACATTCCACATGCTTCCCCTGGCCTATACTGTACATGAGTTGTGTCCAAAATGGCAGCCTATTTATAGTGCACTACTTTTGACCAGGGCATTGGTCAAAAGTAGTGCGCTAGGCTACATCTACGCAATAAGGACCGAGAGGGTGTGGTGTATGGCCAATACCTCGCCTAAGGGCTGTTGTTAGGCGTAATGGGAAGCCATGGTATGTCAAGAACAGCGTAGCGATACTCCAGATACAACAGTAAAGAAGTATTTTTATGTCGTACCGGCTGGAATGCTGTTTTAGCCAATCAGACTACCCGTTTTATGAATAGGGAATGGGGTACAATATTAGATGTGCTCATGGTCTGTCTTTTTGGAGTTCAAATGCCAGTAAACACACTCTTATAGTATTTATAAGGAATTTATTATACATTTTATGAGACCATATTTATTATTAGATAGTCAATTGTTGGCATGTCATTAAGTTTCAAGGGATTGGAGGAAATATAGCAGTCAGACACATGAAAACATATCAGTCGCCACAATGCCACTCTGAATCAATCCCCACAATGTGTATAACGTAGCTGTATACTGTAGTGTTTATAGGCCTGTACTGTAGTGTTTGCCCAGGGCTCAGAGCATATACTGGATGGGAACTACAGGGTTCTCATTGGTCACCGAGAAAAGGGGTACGAGGGACAGGAACAGGGGTACAGGGGGGGCAACAATGTCCGAGGGGGGTGGAGGCAAATGGTCTGTCATCACTCCCTCAGTGATCCCCAGCAGGTGGGCTGGCTATTTCTGCAGCAACCCGACACACACACACACACACACACACACACACACACACACACACACACACACACACACACACACACACACACACACACACACACACACACACACACACACACACAACTATCTGAGACATTCTCAACGTGCACTTCTGCTGTCGTTATGATTTCTGATAGGTACTGACGACTCAATATGTTGCCCCGTACGTACCTCCGTAATGTGTTTACGCTTGTAAATCTGATCACCGCAGCCATAACCTGTTCTGTTCATGAGTCATAGGCTTATTGTCACCTGTGTTTTTGTCATTTGCCTCTTATAAGATGATGCTCTCCTAAGGGGTATACTACGAAGCAGAATCAATGAGCTAACTTACCAGTTGCCTTAGCATTCTGAAATCAATTTGGACAAGTTTGAAATGGCCATGGTCTAATTGATTCAACAACCAATTAGCTTGAATTCGAAAATCATTAGTTATTTCAGGTTGTTTATCAAAGTTAGCTGGCTAACTCATTGATCCTGCTTTGTAGTATACCCCCCTGGTTCATGTCCAGCCCCGCCCAGAATAAACGTTCTACAGATACTCTGAAACAGTTTGGCAAAAAATGTGCTCCAATGCTTTGGTGGCAGGTAGCCTAGAGGTTAGAGCGTTGGGTCAGTAACTGAAAAGTTTGAATATGTGAGCTGAGCAAGGCATTTAACCCTAATTTGCTCCCAGGGTGATGTACTACTGAACCTGTAAAACAACACATTTCACTGCACCTATCTGGTGTATGTGACAATGTTTTTTATTTTTTTATTTTTTACATATCGAGATTCCAAAAGGGCACCAAACTAATCTCTGGCATGGGAATCATCTAAGAACACAACAACCTTTATATAGGACGCGATGTGACCTGTTAAAGCCAAAGTCTGCCTTTTGACAGTAAGCAAACAACTGGCAACAACTGCTCTGTCTTTAGTGAACAGCTGACGTAGGTTGAGCCCAATATCATGCCAGGTTATTCTCTGTCCAGGAGGGTGGCTAACCTTGATACTATCCACTAGGGTTCCCTAGTGGGGGGTGACAGATATGGCACATACCCCTGTATGCCTCAGTACCCCCCCTCACTAAATATATCTCTCTGTCCATATCCCCGCAGCGAGCAGGCTAACCAGGCTGTCAAATCCCATAGTTCAGTTCAGTCAAATTCCCTCACGGAACTGGTGGTCTTCTACACAGATCTGGCTCTGTCAAGATGCTTAACATTGGAATTCCAGGCTATATTATTATTATTATTATTATTATATTATTATTATTATTATTATTATTATTATTATTATATTATTATTATTATTATTATTATTATTATTATTATTATTATATTATTATTATTATTATTATTATAATTCCAGGCTACAACAATGGGCTGATGATGGAATGCATAATTAAATAGACAGTAGTTTCTCTATGTGATGAAATTCATGCCTTCTCCATACTCGGCCTATGGTTGCTTCTCAATAAGCACTCCTTTCTCCCAAAGTGTGCACTTCTTGAATACCCTTCATGGATTTGACAGGAAATTACTTTTAGAAGAAACTCCCTCAAGGCCATTCCTACACCAATGCTCTTATATTTGTGAGGAGTAGTAACCTAATAACATAGCTGGCATAGAAAGATGCCTTTCTCTGAAAATGGAAGTTAGGTTGAAAATACTGTAAAAACAAAAAAACAAAAGCATCCACTTTCTGCGGAGGGTGGGGGAGTAGTGAATGAGTGCACACTTCAGAAGAAAGGAGAGATTATTGGGATGCAATCTATGAGGGCTAGAAGTTTTTCCTACCATGTGACTTGACCAGGAAAAACTCTGGGCCATAGTTTTAGGTTATAACTAGAGTTGTGCCTGGATGATTTTCTTATCAGCTCATGTGGTCCTACCTCTGAGATAAAGAGCTTATAATGCACTGGCATATCTTAATTAATAACTTCGTATGGCTGGGGGCAGTATTGAGTAGCTTGGATGAATAAGGTGCCCAGAGTAAACTGCCTGCTACTCAGGCCCAGTTGCTAATGTATGCATAGTATTAGTAGATTTGGATAGGAAACACTCAAAAGTTTCTAAAACTGTTTGAATGATGTCTGTGAGTATAACAGAACGCATATGGCAGGCAAAAACCTGAGAAAAAATCCACCAGGAAGTGGGAAATCTTAGATTTGTAGTTTTTCAAGTCATTGCCTATCGAATATACAGTGTCTATGGGGTCATATTGCACTTCCTACAGCTTCCACTAGATGTCAACAGTCTTTAGAACCTTGTTTGAGGCTTCTGCTGTGAAGGAGGGGGGAATGAGAGCTGATTGAGTCAGGTGTCTGGCAGAGTGCCATGAGATCATTCAGGCGGCTCCCATGAGAGGTAGTTGCGTTCCATCGCATTTCTAAAGACAAAGGAATTCTCCGGTTGAAACATTATTGAAGATTTATGTTAAAAACATCCTAAAGATTGATTCTACACATCGTTTGACATATTTCTACGAACTGTAATGGAATTTGTGGACTTTTCGTATGGCCTGCATGTCGTGAATTTGGATTTGTGAACTCAGGGCGCGAACAAAAAGGAGGTATTTGGACATAAATTATGGACTTTATCGAACAAATCAAACATTTATTGTGTAACTGGGTTTCCTGGGAGTGCATTCTGATGAAGATCATCAAAGGTAAGTGAATATTTATAATACTATTTCTGACTTCTGTTGACTCCACAACATGGCAGATATCTGTGTGGCTTGTTTTTGTGTCTGAGTGCCGTACTCAGATTATTGCATGGTGTGCTTTTTCGGTAAAGCTTTTTTGAAATCTGACACAGGGGTCGCATTAAGGAGAAGTTTGTCTAGAGTTCCACGAATAACACTTGTATTTTTGTCAACATTTATGATGAGTATTTCTGTAAATTGATGTGGCTCTCTGCAAAATCACCGGATGTTTTGGAAGCAAAACATTACTGAACGTAACACGTCAATGTAAACTGAGATTTTTGGATATAAATATGAACTTTATCGAACAAAACATACATGTATTGTGTAACATGAAGTCCTATGAGTGTCATCTGATGAAGATCATCAAAGGTTAGTGATTAATTTGATCTCTATTTCTGCTTTTTGTGACTCCTCTCTTTGGCTGGAAAAATGGCTGTGTTTTTCTGTGACTAGGTACTGACCTAACATAATAATTTGGTGTGCTTTCTTCGTAAAGCCTTTTTGAAATCGGACACTGTGGTGGGATTAACAACAACTTTATCTTTACAATGGTGTAAAATACTTGTATGTTTGAGGAATTTTAATTATGAGATTTATTTTGTTTTGAATTTAGCGCCCTGCACTCGATCCCGTTAGCGGGATCTAAGCCATAAGAAGTTTAAGGTGCTGAGCATGAAACTTTGACAGGCTTATAGCTGGGTGTGTTTTTACAATTTTGTTCAAGCATTAAACATCTGCAGTATTCTTGCCATCCTCATCAATTAAAGCATTTCACACTACCATACACACACACATACACACACACACACAGGAATTTCTCTCCTCCGAACACTCGTGAGTGGCTCAGCACTGTGGACACTGCAAAAACAACAACATTTTTCGGCTCAAATGTGTATTATATAGTTTGGTCACAAAGTGTCATTAGACTTCCATTATTATATAGAGTGATTAAAAGTTCATGTCTTTAAACATGGGATGCAATGCATGAGATCATGTTCAATGTATATTTACTCTACCTAATCATATTACTCCAGTCCAGACTATGAAATTGTCCTTTGTCTGAAAGAGAAAAAATGTCTAGCTTTTCTTTGGTTAAGAATTAGATTTCACCATATGTAGGCCTTAAAGGAACTGACCCTTTTTAAAATTTTCGCCGAAAATGACATACCCAAATCTACCTGCCTGTAGCTCAGGACCTGTAGCAAGGATATTCATATTCTTGATACCATTTGAAAGGAAACACTTTGAAGTTTGTGAAAATGTGAAATGAATGTAGGAGAATATAACACATTAGATCTGGTAAAAGATAATACAAACAAAAAACATGTGATTTCTATATTATAATTTTTTCATCATCTTTGAAATGCAAGAGAAAGGCCATTAAATCACATAGGAGTTTAGGTGCAATTTAGATTTTGGCCACCAGATTGCAGCAGTTTCAGACTGATCCAATGAAGCATTGCATTATTGCACAGCATTTTGTATCAAGTCTAGCCAAATGTGCCGAATTGGTCAATTGATACATTTTCAAGGACATAAGTATAGACAACTTACAAAAATTATATGGTAATACAAATTTTGAGTTTGCACACTCCCAGGAATGTCATAAATGATGGATAATTAGCTTCCCTACAGAAAAGACGCTAACCTGTGGGGCCAGACACAACAGGGGCTCAAACTGTAGGACCCAAATCCTACATTTGAATATAAAAAATGATTTTCTCAAGCAAAACTACGCTACATTTTATCTCTGGGACCCTCAAGATGACAAATCAGAGCAAGATTACTGAATGCGAGTACATTATTTACTGTGATAAAAGTTTTGTTGTTGTGCACTCTCCTCAAACAATAGGATGGTATTTTTTCACTGTAGTAACTACTGTAAATTTGACACTTCAGTTAGTTAGATTGTCCTGTCAATCAAATAAAACGGCCTTTGTTTGTACCAAGAGGGGTGTGGCAGAAGGCATCCCTCCTGTCTCAGCCTCCAGTATTTATGCTGCAGTAGTTTGTGTCAGGGGGCTAGGGTCAGTTTGTTATATCTGGAGTACTTCTCCTGTCCTATTCAGTGTCCTGTGTGAATCTAAGTGTGCGTTCTCTAATTCTCTCCTTCTTTCTTTCTCTCTCTCGGAGGACCTGAGCCCTAGGACCATGCCCCAGGACTACCTGACATGATGCCTTACTATTATTCGACCATGCTGGTCATTTATGAACATTTGAACATCTTGGCCATGTTCTGTTATAATTTCCACCTGGCACAGCCAGAAGAGGACTGGCCACCCCACATATGCTCTCTCTAATTCTCTCTTTCTTTCTCTCTCTCGGAGGACCTGAGCCCTAGGACCGTGCCCCAGGACTACCTGACATGATGACTCCTTGCTGTCCCCAGTCCACCTGACTGTGCTGCTGCTCCAGTTTCAACTGTTCTGCCTTATTATTATTCGACCATGCTGGTCATTTATGAACATTTGAACATCTTGGCCATGTTCTGTTATAATCTCCACCCGGCACAGCCAGAAGAGGACTGGCCACCCCACATAGCCTGGTTCCTCTCTAGGTTTCTTCCTAGGTTTTGGCCTTTCTAGGGAGTTTTTCCTAGCCACCGTGCTTCTACACCTGCATTGCTTGCTGTTTGGGGTTTTAGGCTGGGTTTCTGTACAGCACTTTGAGATATCAGCTGATGTACGAAGGGCTATATAAATACATTTGATTTGATTTGATTTGATCATCACCATTAGTATCCCAATCAATCAAAGAAAAAGATGAGGCAAGCCAACCTGCTGTCATTAAATAGAATATTCTGCAGGGGGCAGCACAAGACTGTGCTAATGGCACCCATTCACAGCAGGGAGCGAGGCGCATTCTCAGCAGCACAAGAAGCACTTTGTTCCAGAGATAGGGTGGGTTGCAAGGGGAGAGAGAAAGAGGAGGGACCAGCCTGGTCTCATAGACTAGACGTAACATAGTACATTTACATCCGGGACACTCAAATTAGTATGATATGCTATATTTGGTATGGTTACATAAGACAGAAGGTTCTTAAGGTACTTAAGGCAAAAACAAAAGTAGGGTGGTTGGTCGGGGTTGATGGGTTGGCATATAACGTGAACGTCTAGCAACTCAAATCATTAGCAACTTTGCAACTATTGCTACTTTTTAGGTAATTTGTACATGTAGGTAGGGGTGAAGTGACTATGCCTAGATAATAAACAGCGAGTAGCAGCACAGTACAAAACAAATGGGGGGGGGGGGGTCAATGTAAATAGTCCAGTGGCCATTTGATTCATTAATATATATGTTGCCCTAAGAGTTGTGAAAAGTTGGTAGAATCTTAATTAAAATAATTCACAGCTGTAATGGCTGTCAAAGATGCTTCCACAAGTATTAACTCAGGTGTTGGAGACTTATCCAATTAGCCACAACAAATTGGAAATTGGAATTTGTAACATATCATACATTTAGCAAAGCTGTAACATATTGTATGAATTGCAATTCATAACATATCATATTTGTTTTCACATTTTGTTGCCTTAAAATTACATTTAAAAAGGGATTAAATTAGACAACTGTCACGCCTTGGTCTTAGTATTTTGTGTTTTCGTTTATTATTTGGTCAGGCCAGGGTGTGACATGGGTTTATTTTGTTGTATTTCGTATTGGGGTTTTGTAGTTATTGGGATTGCGGCTGAGTAGGGGTGTTGCATAGGCTTGGCTGCCTGAGGCGGTTCTCAATCAGAGTCAGGTGATTCTCGTTGTCTCTGATTGGGAACCGTATTTAGGTAGCCTGGGTTTCACTTTGTATTTTGTGGGTGATTGTTCCTGTCTCTGTGTAGTTTCACCAGATAGGCTGTAATTAGGTTTCACGTTCCGTTTGTTGTTTTTGTATTTGTAAAAGTATTTTTTCATGTATCGCGATCTCTTCATTAAAGACATGAGTAACCACCACACTGCATTTCGGTCCGACTCTCTTTCAACAAACGAAGAACGCCGTTACAACAACCTTCTAGAACATTTCCAAATGAAGAAATTTCTGGTGTATATTTTGAATAAAAATGTGTGTAATTGTTAACCAAATAGCTACCCGGATTATTTGCATTGTCCCAACCCCACTCCCCCTGCTGCTCCTCTCTGTTTATTATCCATGCCTAGTCACTTTACCTTTACCTCTATTAACTCAATTACCTCGACTAACCAATGTCCCCGCGTATTGACTCTGTTTATTATCCATGCCTAGTCACTTTACCTTTACCTCTATTAACTCAATTACCTCGACTAACCAATGTCCCCGCATATTGACTCTGTTTATTATCCATGCCTAGTCACTTTACCTTTACCTCTATTAACTCAATTACCTCGACTAACCAATGTCCCCGCATATTGACTCTGTTTATTATCCATGCCTAGTCACTTTACCTTTACCTCTATTAACTCAATTACCTCGACTAACCAATGCCCCCGCATATTGACTCTGTTTATATAGACTCTGTTTATTATCCATTAGTCACTTTACCTTTACCTCTATTAACTCAATTACCTCGACTAACCAATGCCCCCGCATATTGACTCTGTTTATTATCCATGCCTAGTCACTTTACCTTTACCTCTATTAACTCAATTACCTCGACTAACCAATGCTCTGTTTATTATCCATGCCTAGTACCTTTACCTCTATTACCTCAATTACCTCGACTCTGTTTATTATCCATGCCTAGTCACTTTACCTTTACCTCTATTAACTCAATTACCTCGACTAACCAATGTCCCTGCATATTGACTCTGTTTATTATCCATGCCTAGTCACTTTACCTTTACCTCTATTAACTCAATTACCTCGACTAACCAATGTCCTCGCATATTGACTCTGTTTATTATCCATGCCTAGTCACTTTACCTTTACCTCTATTAACTCAATTACCTCGACTAACCAATGCCCCCGCATATAGACTCTGTTTATTATCCATGCCTAGTCACTTTACCTTTACCTCTATTACCTCAATTACCTCGACCAACCAACCGCATATTGACTCTGTTTTTATTTTATTGTTGCTCCTAATTATTTGTTATATTTCAATTTTTTTCTTAAATGTTGATGCCAAAGACACACCAGAATGGCTTCCCAAGAGGTGTTAAGTGGCCGCAGGTAGCCTAGTGGTTAGAGGGGTGGCAGGTAGCCTAGTGGTTAGAGGGGTGGCAGGTAGCCTAGTGGTTAGAGGGGTGGCAGGTAGCCGAGTGGTTAGAGGGGTGGCAGGTAGCCTAGTGGTTAGTGGTTAGGGGTGGCAGGTAGCCTAGTGGTTAGAGGGGTGGCAGGTAGCCTAGTGGTTAGAGGGGTGGCAGGTAGCCTAGTGGTTAGAGGGGTGGTGGTTAGAGGGGTGGCAGGTAGCCTAGTGGTTAGAGGGGTGGTTAGTGGTTAGGGGTGGCAGGTAGCCTAGTGGTTAGAGGGGTGGCAGGTAGCCTAGTGGTTAGAGGGGTGGCAGGTAGCCTAGTGGTTAGAGGGGTGGCAGGTAGCCTAGTGGTTAGAGGGGTGGCAGGTAGCCGAGTGGTTAGAGGGGTGGCAGGTAGCCTAGTGGTTAGAGGGGTGGCAGGTAGCCTAGTGGTTAGAGGGGTGGCAGGTAGCCGAGTGGTTAGAGGGGTGGCAGGTAGCCTAGTGGTTAGAGGGGTGGCAGGTAGCCTAGTGGTTAGAGGGTGGCAGGTAGCCTAGTGGTTAGAGGGGTGGCAGGTAGCCTAGTGGTTAGAGGGGTGGCAGGTAGCCGAGTGGTTAGAGGGGTGGCAGGTAGCCTAGTGGTTAGAGGGGTGGCAGGTAGCCTAGTGGTTAGAGGGGTGGCAGGTAGCCTAGTGGTTAGAGGGGTGGCAGGTAGCCTAGTGGTTAGAGGGGTGGCAGGTAGCCTAGTGGTTAGAGGGGTGGCAGGTAGCCTAGTGGTTAGAGGGGTGGCAGGTAGCCTAGTGGTTAGAGGGGTGGCAGGTAGCCTAGTGGTTAGAGGGGTGGCAGGTAGCCTAGTGGTTAGAGGGGTGGCAGGTAGCCTGGTGGTTAGAGGGGTGGCAGGTAGCCTAGTGGTTCGAGGGGTGGCAGGTAGCCTAGTGGTTAGAGAGGTGGCAGGTAGCCTAGTGGTTAGAGCGTTGGACCAATAACTGAAAGGTTGCTGGATCTAATCACTGAGCTAATAAGTTTTTAAAAAATGTGTTGTTCTGGCCCTGAAGAAGGCAGTTAACCCACCGTTCCCTGCTAGGCCATCATTGTAAAGAAGAATTATTTCTTAACTGACTTGCCTAGCTAAATTGAAAGAAATTCAGTGTTCCTGAGTGGTCTAGACTCAGTATTGACTTGAAACTCAGAGACAGGGTCTGAATATTGCTGTCAATCAAATATTCCCTTCCAAATTTAGCTTGAGCAATTTTTTTCAAAATATATGTTGCCCTAAGAGTTATGCAAGGTTGGTAGAATCTTATTCCAAATGATTCACAGCTGTATTGGCTGCCAAACGTGCTTCCTTCAACTATTACAGGTTTTCCTTGGATGCTTGAACACATCTGTCCCAACAGAATTCCCTTTTTTAAAACAATAACACACAGCCACAAATTGAAACACGTTGGCCAAAATGGCACATTTCATTTGCAAAATGCATTAAGACTCTCAAAACATTAAATATGACAAAATCAGCTACCTCCATCAAAACATACAACTTGTTAATTAAAAGTTATTTCAATCAATCATTACACGATGGCCCAATAAATACTAACTACAACTATCAATATACCTAAGATGGTCAACCCTCTTTTATATGTCTGTGCCATTTGTTGATACTAGAATTATAGTATGCACCATTAAAGGCAAGTAAACATATTAGCACAGCATGGGTTGTATTATTTTTTCCTAAAATAATTGTACCAAAGATGTCCCATACAGAAAGAATGTCAGTCAAGAGCATGAATATCCAGAAACAAAAGGCTTTATTTGACCTTTCTCCATTTTGACCTGAGAGCTGAACTATTTTCCTCTATGGGCCCCGCTACCCCTCCTTTGTCCTTGTCCTTGGTCCATTCTTGCAAACAGCAACTCAGAAGTGACCACTCTTATGCATGAATAAGAATTGATTGCTGAATGAAAAATAGTACAAAGACGTTTTGTGCAGAAGAGGTTCACAATCATGGGAGTCATTTGTATCAGCTGTGACCAAATGTTTTGATTTGGTTTGTTATGATTTACTCAATTGAGTTTTTATATTTTATGGAGAATAGTGTTTACTGTTTTGCCTGTTTTGCCTACTATTTGTGTTGTGTTTGAAAGCTATGAGAAATGACTTAGTTTTGTACAAAGTAATCTTTTTTTCTCATTAGGTTATGTTGGAGATCAAGTGGACCCGGTTTCATTAAAAGTGTGTTACTAATCGAAAACTGTTTTTTTCTTAACTGTAACTGTCACTGTTTTTTTCTTAATTTTATAAAATTAATAAAATGTGCTTTAACTTTCTTTCATTGTCGTAAAACAATCTGAATTAATCCCTTTAGATTGAACTTTAAGGTAGACATTTTTTGAAAAAAGTCAAGGGGGTGTAGACTTTCTATAGGCACCATAAGAAATGTAACCCACTGTATCCTGGAGTGTCCTGGATTTACGTTTACTATGTTACGTCTACCCCTGAGTCTAGGTTGGAGGGATGTAGAACTATGGTAGTTAAAGAGGGGGAGAGAAAGAAAGAGATTCAATGGATTTTGCCCAGTACACTTGCAAGGTTTACAAGAAGATCCAGCAGGACAAGGAGAGAGGAGATGAGGAAGGGGTAGCATGGTCCATTCGGGTTGGATGTACCAAAATAAGTGACCACAAAGGGCGATGTGGCTCAAGGGAACCGGGCAGGGATTTCACACAAGACCGCTGTTGTGTAGGGAGAGGGCGGCGGACATCTAGGTGATGCATGCGGGATCAGTGATGCACCAAGACGAGTGTGGTGGATTCCAGCAACCCGCCGCTGCAGAGAGCGAAGCCCGCTAGCTTACCGCCGGCCGAGATGGCGCATGGATAGCGAATCCCTTCATACTACAAAACATGACCAAGCGTTTATAACAAAACCGGCAGTTTGGGAGCTAAACTAAGGAATTCGATGCTTGCACTAGCAGGAAGAATACAAACCCGCATTTCCATTGAGACTCAGAGGCTTCTGGATGAGAAAGGATGCCATCTCCATAAAACCTATCATACATAGCTAACGGAGAGGGCCAGCTTGCGTTTTTTCCACCATACTAGATTGGTTTGAGTAGGCCGGTTGTGATTCGTGAACCACAAGCTGTAACGATGTTGGTGAGATGCCACCGGAGCAAGCTGTCGGTGTGGGCCGTTCTGTGTGTGCTCGTGTTATGCTGGCTCTACATTTTCCCAGTGTACAGACTCCGGAGCGACAAGGAGATAGTTGATGAAGTGCTGCGGCAGGGACAAGTATGGCAGAGGAACCAGACGGACATCGATCTGTTCAGGTGGGTTTTCACTCATCTCAAAACATTAGGCCTATGCGATTTGGCCCTCATAAATAATTCATAGCAATATTAACATTCTACAATATAGCAGAACATTATTACATGATTGTGTCCAAGAGCCTAACATCTCCTACAGTCTATTTATGCACATAACAAGACAATACATAGGCTAATTATAATAATAATGTTTATTAAATGGAAAAAGAGGAATGGAAATGATGAAAAGAAAATCTATCAGGATCCAGCTGAATCTCCAGGGCACAACAGTTGCGGTATGGTAGGCCCATTTGTTGTATCTAGTCGCATTCTGACGAGAATATGACGGGATTCGTAGGCTAATGCACTGAGGAAAGCAGATTAGGGAAATGCGCAGAACGTGGCACCTGCACGGAAAGGCACAGAGACGCGTTTTATGATGGTGCAAGAGGGAATTAGAATAATTGAATAGGATCTCTATGGTTCAGCACGTTTGGAGTTGAAAAGGTTGCCTCGCACCCGAAGCTGTGTGTGTGTCCATGGAAACGACAGAAATGCAACTGTACTGGTGGTGCTGAATCTAGGACAAAGTAACCATCAACAACCAGCCTTTTTCCATTTGCCATTTCCACACTTCCACGCTTCAAATTCGCCAGTTGACGCCCACAGTTGGACTGAAGATGACATGTTTTATCATATCTGCGAAGACTCCTAATGGGTTCCAAATGCATTTCCACTACTCAGGCTTCCCCACAGTAGGCCTACTGTCGATGCAGACAGGATTTATGAAGCATGTATGAATGTGTCATTGTATTAAAATAGCATGCATGACACTTGGACACTGTATCAATTGAGACAGTTGTCTCATGATCTGAATTATAGTTGACAGTGCCCACTCTGCAATGCGTGTTTATTTAATCAATAGAGAATGCTCAAATTACATGTGGCCCAGAGTCCCGGACTGGTAACTATAATTCAGATCAAGAGACCGTCTCAATTTATACACTGTCTTAGTGTCACTCAATGACAAATTCTCTTCTCATTTTGACTGTCTATTTATAGCTCAAGGTTAAAGGTTTCCCATATTTACCACAGATCTTGGTTCAGCTTACCCTCCCCAAATCCCAAACTCACACATAAGTGATGACACCCTAAATTGACATTAGATCAGTGTTGAGATACAACATCATCCTACTTCCTCTCTCATTACAGGAAGCTGCTTTCAGAGTGCTGTGACCCTAGGAGAATGTTTGCGGTGACCAAGCAGAATTCACCAATGGGGAAGGTCCTGTGGTACGATGGAGAGTTTTACCACTCACACACAGTCAACAATGAGACCTACTCTCTCTTTGTGCAGGTAGGCCTCTACTCTGGTCTTGGAGGCCAGCAGTGTACAGGCTTTTGTTCCAGCCCAAATCTAACACACCTAAAAACACAATAATATATTTGTGTGTGTTTGTATGTGTTTGTGTCTGTGATCACACTTGCATGGTCACTGATGGTAGTGTAGAGAATTTGTGGGTTGTCCATGTGTGGAATTGAACTCCAAACCCCCTGACCCCAATAAAAACACACCAACCATAGTCTGTGTTAATGGTCAACACTCTTTTAAGATTTTTAACAAGGGCAGGTTCTCTACAGTAACTTGCTTCACAATGATGGCCATACATATATGGGGCGGCAGCGTAGCCTAGTGTTGGACTAGTGTTGGACTAGTAACCGGAAGGTTGCAAGTTCAAACCCCCGAGCTGACAAGGTACAAATCTGTCGTTCTGCCCCTGAACAGGCAGTTAACCCACTGTTCCTAGGCTGTCATTGAAAATAAGAATTTGTTCTTAACTGACTTGCCTAGTTAAATAAAGGTAAAATAAATGTAACAACTTAATGAGTTTTTCACCACCTTCCCTTTCACCCAAGCTCAACGGTGAAATCCCCACGCTATCACCCTTTTCACAGGTCTCCAAGATAACATCATTGCAATCTCACTAAAACAATAAGTGTATATACACTGAGAAGTGAGTCTAACCTTTGCAACATACACTGTAAAACCATAAAACATGTGACACGTCCAGACACTGTCAGTGTTTAAAACCAATAGGCATTTAGATTTGCCAATAAATGTTCTCATCTTAAACACAGGCGTTTAGAATGCAACATTAAACATGACAGTCAGCTGTTTCCAGTTAGTGTCCAACCAGGAGAACACTAACGATTGTCGTTGGTGAAGAAGGTGAGGACCAAGGTGGTACGTGTTTTGAATTTTATTAAATATAACTGAACACTAGGTAACAAACGTCACAACCGAAACAGCTCCGTCAGGTGCAACACACACTAAACAGAAAATAACTACCCACAACCCATAGTGGGAAGACAGGCTGCCTAAGTATGGTTCTCAATCAGAGACAACAACAGACAGCTGTCCCTGATTGAGAACCATACCCGGCCAAAAACAAAGAAATACAAAAACATAGAAAAAAGAACATAGAACGCCCACCCTAGTCACACCCTGGCCTAACCAAAATAGAGAATAAAAAGCCTCTCTGTGGCAAGGGCGTGACAAACACCTATATCTGCTAAGTGTTCAGATTTGAACCACTAGAATTTACTTTCCCATCGTCCTGTTTGGAGTGCTTCTAGTACTTAGAAATTGATGTGACTTTCAATGCCTTTTATTCAGATCAGTGTTAGTAATGTCTGTCACCTTACCTACATTTCAGCACAACTGAAAAGGGCCCGGTTTCCTGATAGCGATGGCTAACGAGTGTTTTAACGATGCATCTTTCCTGCAACGGCCGAAGATGTAACATGCGTTTCCTAAAACACCACTCAGAGAGAACGGTCGCTAAGGGCGTCGTTGGAGCATGTGTCGATCGATACTGATAAGATCAAAATAAAGGGAGCGCTGCTCTCGGATCAGTTTCTCCATTCAAATCTTTCCTTAACATTATAATTTTTTCACAATACTGATGACAGATCAGCTCCTACAGAGATATATTCTAATGCTTACCCAATAACCCAACTAGGCCATAACTGAAGCCTGAGGAGAACTAGGCCATAACTGAAGGCTGAGGAGAACTAGGCCATAACTGAAGGCTGAGGAGAACTAGGCCATAACTGAAGACTGAGGAGAACTAGACCATAACTGAAGGCTGAGGAGAACTAGGCCATAACTGAAGACTGAGGAGAACTAGACCATAACTGAAGGCTGAGGAGAACTAGACCATAACTGAAGACTGAGGAGAACTAGGCCATAACTGAAGGCTGAGGAGAACTAGACCATAACTGAAGGCTGAGGAGAACTAGGCCATAACTGAAGGCTGAGGAGAACTAGTCCATAACTGAAGGCTGAGGAGAACTAGGCCATAACTGAAGGCTGAGGAGAACTAGGCCATAACTGAAGGCTGAGGAGAACTAGGCCATAACTGAAGACTGAGGAGAACTAGACCATAACTGAAGACTGAGGAGAACTAGGCCATAACTGAAGACTGAGGAGAACTAGGCCATAACTGAAGACTGAGGAGAACTAGACCATAACTGAAGGCTGAGGAGAACTAGGCCATAACTGAAGACTGAGGAGAACTAGGCCATAACTGAAGACTGAGGAGAACTACACCATAACTGAAGACTGAGGAGAACTAGGCCATAACTGAAGACTGAGGAGAACTAGACCATAACTGAAGACTGAGGAGAACTAGGCCATAACTGAAGGCTGAGGAGAACTAGGCCATAACTGAAGGCTGAGGAGAACTAGGCCATAACTGAAGACTGAGGAGAACTAGACCATAACTGAAGGCTGATGAGAACTACACCATAACTGAAGGCCTTATGACATGTATAGTATGTGGTCATAAAGGGTTTACTTTGAATTATTATTTATTTATATATTATATATTATTATTAGTTATTATATTTTATTTATTTATTTATTTACACTTTTTAATTGGGGATCCTAATGAATCAAATAAATCCTAATTAAAAGTAAACCCTTTATAACCACATACCATACATTTAATACATTTGGTATGAAAATCCTGGCTCATGGGCCGCATCAGACCTGCAAGTCACAATAAATACATTAAATAAATAACTCATCCTTGGGTCCAATCAAAACACAGCAAATAAAATGCATAATATAACATAATATACATAATACTACATAAAACTACATAACACTACATAATACTACATAATACTACATAACATTACATAATACTGCATCATCTCCTGCCTCTGCCTCACGCTTCAGAAACAGGAGATGGCTCCTGCCCTATAAGCCCTTCCTACATAATACAATACAAAATATATAAAAATGTCTGTGTCTCTTCACACTCCTCGTTGTTCCGTAAGGTGTTCTTTTAGATGTTTTTATGCTAGCTTGAGTTACCTGGGGTGGCAGAGAGTTCCATGTCGTCATGTCTATATTTAATACGGTGTTTCCCAGCCTCTGTACTGGACCTGGGGACTGGGAAAACCTCAGATTGCATGTATTGTGTTGTACCGATGAGTGTCCGAACTGTGTGACAACTGCTTGAACAGACAGTTTGCTACCGAGAAACACATCAACACCTCACACAAAGACCAATAGTGATGCAGTCAATCTCTCCTCAACTCTGAGCCAGGAGAGACTGACATGCATGTTGCTGACATTCACTCTCTGTGTACATCTAAGTGAGATACCTGCTGCTTTGTTCTGGACCAACTGCAATTGACTTATGTCCCTCTCCGCCGCACATGACCACATAACTGGGCAGTAGTCACAGCAGCAGGCCGTTTGCCTCTTGGTAGGCCGTCATTGTAAATAACAATTAGTTCTTACTTGACTTGACTAGTTCAATAAAGGTTCATTAAAAATAACTAACTAAATGAATCCAGATGTGACAGAACTAGGACCTGTCTGGTCCACTGAGATGTCCAGAAAGCACAACCACAGACTTCTTCTCATTTCAGCAACCATTGAGTCTATATGTTTTGACCATGACAGCTTGCTATCTAGGGTTACATCCAGCAGTTTAGTCTCCTCAACTTGCTCAATTGACACATTTTTTTCAAAAATGGATCTAGATGAGGTTTAGGGTTGAGTGAGTGATTTGTCCGAAAAGATACTGATCACCAGCCTATCGCTAGTTAACCCATTGTAAAACTGACTGGAGCTCTATGGGTGTCAATTATTTATTTTACTGTCATAGCCGACCTGTATACTGTTGAGTCATCAGTGTACATAGACACACAGGCCTTATTCAAGGTCATCAACCTAGTGTAACAGTAAACCAGTAAGGGGGAATGTCAATAGTCTGTGGTTTCCTCTCCTTGTCCCCTCTCCTTCAGTCTGCACTGGTCTGAAAAGAGTCCAGAGGTGAAAATGTGTTTAGTTGAAGGAGAGGAGACACGGTAGAGGAATCTATTTTAGATGATTGAGATACCCCCTAAATTACTCAGAAGGGTATAGGGAACTTAAAAATGCTTCATCCATCTAGAGACTAAAGAAGGGAACAGATTGTGCTGTTAGGAAATTATTTGTCATAGGTCACGAGCCCCGGGGAACATGGGAATATGACACCCTGAATGCAAGCTGTGGGATTCGAGATGGATGCCACTTCATCATGACAGAGAGGTCATAAAGGAGGATGTGAAAACCCTCATTGGAGATTGGATCAGATAACCGGAGATATTCAGTCCTCAAAATGTGGAGAAAACCACAGATGGGTTGTCAAATTGTGGCACTCATCAGATATATCCATTAGCCTGTATAGGCCTACATGTTTTCTGCCAGTGTGTGTGTGTGTGTGTGTGTGTGTGTGTGTGTGTGTGTGTGTGTGTGTGTGTGTGTGTGTGTGTGTGTGTGTGTGTGTGTGTGTGTGTGTGTGTGTGTGTGTGTGTGTGTGTGTGTGTGTGTGTGTGTGTGTGTGTGTGTGTGTGTGTTCTAAGCAGAACATTGAGAGTAATAATGAAATAAATGTTGGACTCTTCCTCTTTCATTTGTATCTGTCTCTGGTTACTAACAACAGACCATCCCTTGTTACTCAGAGCAGAACATGCAGTATGACCCCCCCCCCCCACCCCTGTTGCAGGTGTTAATGGTTTCAAGGAGAGATGGAAAAAGCTACTGTGAGTCCCAGCCCCCAGGACTGTTGATGCATGGCCTGCTCGCCCACTACTACCTAGCCCTGAGAAAACACTAGTGTGACAAGACAACTGTTGTTGTTATTCTAGGTAGGGACAATGTGTAGAGGGGGGTGTAGGTGTGTGTCTGTGTTAAGGCAAGTGTCTGGATGTGAGTGTGGTGTGTGTCTTGTGTGATTGTATGTGTGTGTGCTGTATTTTGAGTGGGAGAAGATGAGGAATAGAGAGAAAACAATTCCACTGCAGAGGGAGAGAGAAACGGCAGCATTTTAGTTACAAAACCAAAAAGACATTTCCAGAAAAACAACAATCTACAGCCTAGGATATTCATTCATTACACATATATGTACTGTACATTCATGTGACTCAATGCTACGCTCTTAGAGAAAAGGGTTCCAAAAGGGTTCTTCAGAAGTCCCCATAGGAGAACCCTTTTTGTTTCCAGGTAGAACCCTTTTGGGTTCCATGTTGAACCATCTGCGGAAAGGCTTCTACATGGATCCCAAAAAGAGTTCTACCTGGAACACAAAGGGTTCTACCCAAATGGAACCGAAAAGGGTTCTTCATAGGTTACTCCTATGGGGACAGACGAATAACCCTTTTAGGTTCTAGATATCACCTTTTTAAAAATAAAAGTGTAAAAGGGGCGTGTTTAGACAGTGTGTCAGAGATGGAGGAGGTGAAGTGTGTGTGTAATTTGTGCCATAAGGTCATGGTTAGTTATCTACACCAAGTCCACAGACAGAAGAGGAGAGGAAGTAGGGAATCAACTCAAACACAAAGTTCCTTAATACATATTGGGTTACAAATGTTACCATAGGCGACACTGAAGATATTTTGAATTCCTTCTACATTGTTTTCAGTTCCCGAAAAAAGGGATGAAGTCAGAGTTACTTGCGTTCTCTTTTGTTCCTCGCTCTATCCCTCTCTTGCTCCCACTCCTCTCATTTGCTCAGATATGCCATCTTTAAAAAAAAATCTCTCTCTTTGTCTCTCACACCCTAATGTTCTCCATCTCCCCTTCTCTTCCTCAACCCCCTCTCCCCCTCCTCTCTCTTTCTCTCTCTCTCTCTGTATCTCCCCCAACACACTCCTGATTGAGCTCTGCTGAACCTATTTGGGGTCATGGTGATCACTCATGTATCTTTTTCTCCATGGTTACCCACTGGACATGAACGTAATCTCAACGTTGTCACGTTCGTCGTATGAATCGGACCAAGGCACAGCGTCGTATGAATCGGACCAAGGCACAGCGTCGTATGAATCGGACCAAGGCACAGCGTCGTATGAATCGGACCAAGGCACAGCGTCGTATGAATCGGACCAAGGCACAGCGTCGTATGAATCGGACCAAGGCACAGCGTCGTATGAACCAAGGCACAGCGTCATATGAATCGACCAAGGCACAGCGTCGTATGAATCGGACCAAGGCACAGCGTCGTATGAATCGGACCAAGGCACAGCGTCGTATGAATCGGACCAAGGCACAGCGTCGTATGAATCGGACCAAGGCACAGCGTCGTATGAATCGGACCAAGGCACAGCGTCGTATGAATCGGACCAAGGCACAGCGTCGTATGAATCGGACCAAGGCACAGCGTCGTATGAATCGGACCAAGGCACAGCGTCGTATGAATCGGACCAAGGCACAGCGTCGTATGAATCAGACCAAGGCACAGCGTCGTATGAATCGGACCAAGGCACAGCGTCGTATGAATCGGACCAAGGCACAGCGTCGTATGCGTACATTCTTTATTATTAGAAGAATGAACACTGAACAAACTAACCAAAATAACAAAATGAAACGTGAAGCTATACAAATGAGTGCTGACAGGCAACTACACATAGACAAGAAAAACACCAAAGGGAAATGGCTACATAAATATGACCCCAATCAGAGACAATGATAAACAGCTGCCTCTGATTGGGAACCATATCAGGCCACCATAGACATACAAATCACCTAGACATACAAAAAAACCTAGACAATACAAAAAACCCTAGACAATACAAAAACTAGCGTACCCACCCTAGTCACACCCTGACCTAACCAAAATATAAAGAAAACAGAGATATCTCAGGTCAGGGCGTGACAAACGTCTAGTTTTGATATACATTTGGTTGAGATGTGAATTCAATGTGAAGTTAACAAACATGTCATTTGATTTAGGCTAAAAGTTGGTGGTACGGGGGGGTGGGGTCTCTGTTCGTTGTGGGTGATTGGGAGGAGTGTAAGGGGAGACTCAGGGGATGGGTGGGTGGGAGGGGGACTGGTAAGCAACCTCGGTTGCTCGGTGGGATGGAAAGGGGTGGGAGCCATGCTTTCTTCCGGTCGGGGAGAGGGGCTTTTATTGTGTGTGGGTGTGTGTCAGTCTCCCTACTAGTAAAGGTTGCCTTGACACCATCTAATGTACCTGTTTATGACTGAGGCATTGACGTTACAGCAATCCTCTTGACTTGACATGGAGAGAGAGGGATCCAGAGAGTGTGTGTGCGTGTCACTGTGCGCTGGCGTGTGTGTCCTGTGAGATCTGTGTGTTGTGTTTGCAGAGCATGTGAGTGAGTGTGTGTCAAGTGCGTGTTTGTGTACCCTATCCTCCCACGTCCTAACCACCAGTGGCTACTCACCCACACACACATTATACACAAGGACAGCTCTAGACAGCACTGTATAATCACTGCCTGACAAAAATAGAGCCTGAAGCAGGGAAGAGGAGGCACACACTCACATACTCACTCACACACACACACTCAAGTATTCATACACTATTTGCCTACTTTTTCCCTGTGCATGAATGTTATAAACACATAAACCCTCTCTGTTGAGCGATGTCTCTCTCTCTCTCTCTCTCTCTCTCTCTCTCTCTCTCTTTTGACATGGACACACACTTGGGTCGTCATGAGTAGGACTAACTTTTCTGTCTCAGGCGGAGCACTAATTGCAGGTCTGGGCATAGAGAGCGAGCCATGCCTGACCAGAACTGGCAGTGCCACCAAGCTCATGGACACAGCAAAACAGAGCCATTCTGACCACGCAGTGAAGCGTTGGCATCGCCGTCCATTGGAGGAATGTGTCATTTAGGAGTTGGCTGATTAATGGAGAAGCTTTGTTAGCTTTGATCACATAGAAAGGGCTTTTAGGCTTTTAGGCTATGATCACTTCTGCCCTGGTCAGTAGTGCTCATTATCTCTCATCCTCTCATTTCTTTGGTTAAAAATGTGTTGTTTTTTAAAGTATGGCCTGTTTTTGTTTTTTAAACGTCTTGGCCCGTGTGTTGGTCAGTGTTTTGGCCCGTGTGTTGGTCAGTGTTTTGGCCCGTGAGATGGGCCCGTGTGTTGGTCTGTGTTTTGGTCTGTGTTTTGGCCCGTGTGTTGGTCAGTGTTTTGGCCCGTGTGTTGGTCAGTGTTTTGGCCCGTGTGTTGGTCAGTGTGTTGGTCAGTGTTTTGGCCCGTGTGTTGGCCAGTGTGTTGGTCAGTGTGTTGGTCAGTGTGATGGCCCGTGTGTTGGTCAGTGTGTTGGTCAGTGTTTTGGCCCGTGTGTTGGTCAGTGTGTTGGTCAGTGTGTTGGCCCGTGTGTTGGCCCGTGTGTTGGCCAGTGTGTTGGTCTGTGTTTTGGTCAGTGTTTTGGTCAGTGTTTTGGCCCGTGTGTTGGCCAGTGTGTTGGTCTGTGTTTTGGCCCGTGTGTTGGCCCGTGTGTTGGTCAGTGTTTTGGCCCGTGTGTTGGTCAGTGTTTTGGCCCGTGTGTTGGTCAGTGTTTTGGCCCGTGTGTTGGCCAGTGTTTTGGCCCGTGTGTTGGTCAGTGTTTTGGTCAGTGTTTTGGCCCGTGTGTTGGTCAGTGTTTTGGCCCGTGTGTTGGTCAGTGTTTTGGCCCGTGTGTTGGTCAGTGTTTGGTCAGTGTTTTGGCCCGTGTGTTGGCCAGTGTTTTGGCCCGTGTGTTGGTCCGTGTTTTGGCCCGTGCGTTGGCCCGTGAGATGGCCCGTGTGTTGGTCTGTGTTTTGGCCAGTGTTTTGGCCCGTGCGTTGGCCCGTGAGATGGCCCGTGTGTTGGTCTGTGTTTTGGCCAGTGTTTTGGCCCGTGCGTTGGCCCGTGAGATGGCCCGTGTGGCCCGTGTGTTGGTCCGTGTTTTGGCCAGTGTTTTGGCCCGTGCGTTGGCCCGTGCGTTGGCCCATGAGATGGCCCGTGCGTTGGTCCGTGTTTTGGCCAGTGTTTTGGCCTTTGTTTTGGCCTGTGTTTTGGCTTGTGCTAGCTAGCCCTACTCTCATCTCATAATACTTCTCTCAGTGAGATATAATAAAAATATAACTAATGTTTGGATCACATGTGTTACAATGATATGGAGTGATATGTTCCCAGAACTGTGAGCTGGCCATTGTTCTCCTCTAGCTGGCTCAGCCCCTTTCATGGTTCACCAGACACCCTGGGGGGAACACGGAGGGGGGGGGTCTAGTCCTCCAAATAATGAGAGCATTTGTTTCTCTCAGGACTCTGTTCATCGCTGGCACCGGCTCAAGCAGGGCGCAGACTCACAGCAACAGGCCAAATGAATAGAAAGGATTTGCCTCAAGAGGCACCCATAGACACCCCATTCACTGGCCAGCACTGGCCATGCTTAGGCCCTTATGGTCGGCCTGTAATGGAGGTTGAGAAGAGAGTACCCAGCTATCCGTCTGGGAACCTTCCCAGGACTTTTAGTTCACATTCCTAGTACGGTCTAAATGTATAAAGTGCATTTGTTTATTTACTTTACATGCATCCAAATTTAACTCATCACAAGAACTGGTCAAAATATTATAGCAATGGAAAATAAGTGAATGTCCTCTGTCCACTCAATGTTTGCTGTCCGTCTGTAGCAAACCGTGAGCAGACATTTATTGCTTTATACTTTTTTAGGAAAGTAGTCAACATTTACAGTACATTCGGAATCTATTCAGACCCCTTGACTTTTTCATTCACAATAAATCCATGATTTATTTTAGACAGGTCTAAAGAAGCATTAAATGAAGAAAATGTAGACTATTTCAGATGAACAGAATAGCATATTCTGAGTTGTCCTCATGTTAGGTCCTGATCTGGATATGCCATATGGCTGTGGGCTACACTAGTTCATTTAGTTCATCAGACAAGATTTGCTTAAAATTCCATTATTTTATATTATTTTATAGTATGAAGAATACAATTGAACAAAGCTGAATAAAGTAGAAAGGATATTTTCTCCCAACGATTTGAGTGTTGCACATGCGGCTATTCTGTGTTGAGTGGTTAACATAGAAATAGGTCCTCCTATATGCTTCGTTTAGAGTTATTCATGGAACTTGTTCTACAAACGTTGGGCTATATGTTTTCATTTATTAATACATTGTAAGGCTGGATGCGACATGAAAGGCATGTTTTTTGCTCAGGCTGCACACACTTTATCAGTTTCTCTTTCACAATTTGACAAGCACTTGATAATGCCTCAAATTTCACAGCGGCATCCCCTTTGTGTGGTCACAAATGTGTCATAATGCACCCTAAAAAAAGTCCATGCCTTTTGTGGCCAGTGGCTGCTGTGCTCTTGGCACGGGGTGCTGCGTTGTGCCCTTCCCCCTTAGTGCTGCGTTGTGCCCCTTCCCCTGAGTGCTGCGTTGTGCCCCTTCCCCTGAGTGCTGCGTTGTGCCCCTTCCCCTGAGTGCTGCGTTGTGCCCCTTCCCCTGAGTGCTGCGTTGTGCCCTTCCCCTGAGTGCTGCGTTGTGCCCTTCCCCCTTAGTGCTGCGTTGTGCCCTTCCCCCTGAGTGCTGCGTTGTGCCCTTCCCCCTTAGTGCTGCGCTGTTGTGCCCTTCCCCCTTAGTGCTGCGTTGTGCCCTTCCCCCTGAGTGCTGCGTTGTGCCCTTCCCCCTGAGTGCTGCGTTGTGCCCTTCCCCCTGAGTGCTGCGTTGTGCCCTTCCCCCTGAGTGCTGCGTTGTGCCCTTCCCCCTGAGTGCTGCGTTGTGCCCCTTTCCCCCTGAGTGCTGCGTTGTGCCCTTCCCCCTGAGTGCTGCGTTGTGCCCTTCCCCCTGAGTGCTGCGTTGTGCCCTTCCCCCTTAGTGCTGCGTTGTGCCCTTCCCCCTGAGTGCTGCGTTGTGCCCTTCCCCCTGAGTGCTGCGTTGTGCCCTTCCCCCTGAGTGCTGCGTTGTGCCCTTCCCCCTGAGTGCTGCGTTGTGCCCTTCCCCCTGAGTGCTGCGTTGTGCCCTTCCCCCTGAGTGCTGCGTTGTGCCCTTCCCCCTGAGTGCTGCGTTGTGCCCTTCCCCCTGCGTTGTGCCCTTCCCACTGAGTGCTGCCCCTTCCCCCTGGTGCTGCGTTGTGCCCTTCCCCCTGAGTGCTGCGTTGTGCCCTTCCCCCTGAGTGCTGCGTTGTGCCCTTCCCCCTGAGTGCTGCGTTGTGCCCTTCCCCCTGAGTGCTGCGTTGTGCCCTTCCCCCTGAGTGCTGCGTTGTGCCCTTCCCCCTGAGTGCTGCGTTGTGCCCTTCCCCCTGAGTGCTGCGTTGTGCCCTTCCCCTGAGTGCTGCGTTGTGCCCCCCCTTCCCCCCCCCTGAGTGCTGCGTTGTGCCCTTCCCCCTGAGTGCTGCGTTGTGCCCTTCCCCCTGAGTGCTGCGTTGTGCCCTTCCCCCTGAGTGCTGCGTTGTGCCCTTCCCCCTGAGTGCTGCGTTGTGCCCTTCCCCCTGAGTGCTGCGTTGTGCCCTTCCCCCTGAGTGCTGCGTTGTGCCCTTCCCCCTGAGTGCTGTGCGCTCCAAAGCACCTCTCACGCACATTGCTCTCTATCACGTGATCGAGTGTTTCTCACAGGTTACAAGTGAAGACAGAAATATCTGGGACGCAATTGCCCGAGTCCTTATCCAATTCCGAGATCCATATTGAAGATATTGGAAGAACTGTTCACATTTACTTTCTGCCAACAAGATGAGTAGGCCTAACGAACAGAAAAATTATTAGCCTATGTCAATAGTTATATTATCCCTCATAGTACAAAAGTTGACCTATTCTGTGTGAGAAATAAATATTCCAAACATAGTCTGGGACAGTTGTGGGATGCGATACATCCCAAATTAATACAACCACTAGCATAAAAAAAACTTTTTCACGCAATGTGGTTGACACAACAGATCAGAACGTTTAGCTTTAAATGTTGATAAACTATTAGGCTATTTCTTCACATTATAAGCACAGCTTAATCGCACATGGTAGTAGGATATAAGCATAAAAGTTCCATTAGCTGAAAACACCATTATCAAACGTTCCCCTCAAATGTGATAAATGCATGTAATTCTTTTATTATAAAGGTGTCATTTTATGGTGAAGATTATCTTCCCCAAACTTCAAACTCACTCGCTGCTTATGTATGCCAGTTAGGCTCTACACCCCTTGCAAACAGGTTAATGTGCTTAATTTTAAGAAGTTATTTGGCCACTTTAGTTGTGATACTCACATATAGGCCCAAGAGCTAGGCTACATGAGGTGTGCAACTATGATCACTTTTTTTAACAAAAAGTAAAAAATGTTTCTTATGCTGAGCATCATTCACAAGTGATAATATATCATTCACAAGTGATAGGCTAATATTGTCACCCATCAGACTATTCTTGATTTAATCTTGTCTTTACATATACTAAATAATATGTGTGAAATGTATTTTGATTTAGAATGGACCATGCACCTGTCTCCAAACAGGGGCAGCGGGGAGAATACATATCATCTATACACTTAAAAACATCTTAGGGCTGCAATCCCATTAACGGGATGATATGCCAGCAGCCAGTGAAAGTGCAGGGCGCCAAATTCAAAACAACAGAAATCTCATAATTAAATTATCCAAACGCTAGTGCAGGTCGAGCATTACTTCGGACAAAATCTTCAAAAAGTTATATTACAGGTCGAAGACACACTTCAAACTAAGTATAGAATCAATCATTAGGATGTTTTTATCATAAATCTTCAATAAAGTTCCAACCGGAGAATTCCTTGTGTTTAGGAGAGCAACGGAATGCAGGTTGATGTCATGTGGAATGCGCATGACCAGGAAATGGCTCTCTGCCAATAACCTGACTCATTCAGCTCTTATTCAGTCCCACAACACAGTAGAAGCCTCATTAAAGTTTCTAAAGACGGTTGACATCTAGTGGAAGCCCTAGGAAGTACAACTTCATTCATGTCCCACTGTGAATTCAATAGGGCCTGGGCTGAAAATCGACCAACTTCAGATTTCTCACTTCCTGTTTGGATTTCTTCTCAGGTTTTTGCCTGCCATATGAGTTCTGTTATACTCACAGACATCATTCAAACAGTTTTAGAAACTTCAGAGTGTTTTCTATCCAATACTAATAATAATATGCATATATTGGCAACTGAGACTGAGGAGCAGGTCGTTTACTCTGGGCACCTCTGGTCACCTTTCATCCAAGCTACTCAATACTGCCCCTGCAGCCATAAGAAGTTAAATAATAAATGGAGTAACTTTTCCCATGGTTCATTTTCATGCCAGCAAGGTAGGCTATAGTCCTGCAGCCAGGTAGGCTATACACATTTTTTTGGTACATTTTAACCCCCTTTTTCGCAATGTCCCATCGCTGCAACTCCCATATGGACTTGGAAGAGGCGAAGGTCGAGAGCCATGCGTGCTCCGAAACATGACCCTGCCAAGCAGCACTGCTTCTTGACACACTGCTCACTTAAACCGAAAGCCAACTGTACAACTGGCGACCGAAGTCAACGTGCATGCGCCCTGCCCGCCACAAGGAGTTGCAAGAGTGCGATGGGACAATTACATCCCAGCCTGCCAAACTCTCCCCTAACGATGCTGGGCCAGCTGCGACACAGCCCGGGATTGAACACGGGTCTGTAGTGATGCCTCAAGCACTGTGATGCAGTGCCTTAGACCTCTGCGCCACTCGGGAGGCTTCCTGTTGTAGAGAGAAGCAATGTGCTTAATATTAGGAAAGTTGAGTAATAAATATAGTAGGCCTAGCCTACAGAAAGCTGATGGGATCCTCCTCTTTTTAATAGAGGCCATCACTCTGTTTTCTCACGCAATTGCATAGCCGAAAGAAATGTTGCGCAACATGAGCTCATGGACTTTTTATTTAACCTTTATTTAACTAGGCACGTCAGTTAAGAACAAATTCTTATTTACAATGACGGACTCTCATTAAGTGTTTGATTCGATTTTCGATTACATTTGATGTCAGAGTGATTAGAGGGACAATAGAGTGCTGAGTACCAGGCAGTTAGTAAGTTTGGTAGGCTAATAATGACCATCAGCAGCATCAAAGCTTGGCGAGGCCTAATTACCATGACTAAACGGTCACGTGGAATTTGACTGCCTTCATGACTCGTGACTGCCGGCGTGATGGTAATATGGTCGTTGCAACAGCCCTATCTATCCCTCTCACCTCATTTGACTTGTCGTTACCGTTGTCTTTGAATGTTCACAAACGTTTCAGGCCAGTCCACTTCAGGATGTGTGTGTGTACGTGTGTATGTTTACCCACTTCATGACACTCACTTCCCTCTTGTTTACCAGGAGACACCTCTTCAGCGTCCCCTCAAAAAGTGTTCGGTGGTGGGCAATGGAGGGGTCCTGAAGCACAGTGGCTGTGGGAAGGACATTGACCAGGCTGACTTTGTCATGCGGTAAGAGAGGGGATGTTCGCTCCAGTGCCCGTCCAAATATGATTTGGCCGTCCTGCGCTCGCCGGGGCCAGAAAGAGCAGCCAAAGAACATCAGCCATCAGAATTAATGAGAACAGGTGTCATATCTGAGAGAGAGAGAGAGAGAGAGAGAGAGAGAGAGAGTGTCATAAGAAGTGCCTGGGTTTTGAAGGGGGCAGATGAAGTCAAGTAGTGAATCATTTTGGCTCTGGAGCCTTGAGGACTAACAACAGAGGGTCTGATTTAGTTGATTAGACTAGTTCTACCTTGGATCACTGTTGACCCCCCCATCTCAGGCACGCCTGGCTGGCTTAAACCAGGCTTAAACCAGGCTTAAACCAGGCTTGAACATGGGAAAGGCAAGACTGAAATAATAACTTTGGAGCTCCAACTCCATCCAAAGCCTATAGGCTCACTGGCTGCCTGACTGGAAGTTTGCACTAGAGAAATGTTGTGTTCATTCAATGCAGATAAAAAAAGGCTAAACTATTTTCTAAGTTATCATTTTGTTATAACTTTAGTATCACAATGTGTTAACATTAAATGGCTAAGAAAAGGCGAGACAAAAAGCTAAAAGCTAGTTCCATTCTGAAAGCAAAACATGAATAACCACTATCTGCAATCCTGACCAAGTTGTCAAACAGTGAATGATTTATGACCACTGTAAAGTCACTATCAGTATATTAATGCACATGTGTACTTGTGTTTTTCGTATCTAGGTGCAACCTTCCACCACTGTCTAGGGAGTATGTTGAGGATGTGGGGACCAGAACCAACCTGGTGACAGCCAACCCCAGCATCATTGAGAAGAGGTACACTCCTTTCCTTTCAAAACTGCTGTTGACTGTGAAATGTATGGGTGTGTGGGACAGCATCCAAGTCTTCTCCTTTTCAGTCCTCTCTCTCTTTCTCTCCATCCTTTCTCTCTACTACTCTGTTTCCCATTCTCTCCCCGCCCTATCTCTCTCTCACTCTCTTATTCTCTCCTGCTATCTCTCCTCTCCAGTTCTCTCTCTCTCTCTTTCCCTCTCTTTCTCTCCTACTATCTCTCCTCTCCAGCTCTCTCTCTCTCTCCCTCTCTTATTCTCTCCTGCGATCTCTCCCTCTCTTATTCTCTCCTGCGGTCTCTCCCTCTCTTATTCTCTCCTGCGATCTCCCTCTCCAGTTCTCTCTCTCTCTTTCCCTCTCTCTTTCTCTCCTACTATCTCTCCTCTCCAGCTCTCTCTCTCCCTCTCTTATTCTCTCCTGCGATCTCTCCCTCTCCAGTTCTCTCTCTCTCTCTTTGCCTCTCTCTTTCTCTCCTACTATCTCTCCTCTCCAGCTCTCTCTCTCCCTCTCATATTCTCTCCTGCGATCTCTCCCTCTCTTCTCTTTCTCTACTGCTTTCTCTCCTACCAAGGCCTCTGTCTTCTCTCCCTCCCTATATTCTCTCCCTCTCCCTTTCTTTCTCCCTCTCATGATGTCTACTGTCAGTTCCAGATGTTAGGTCCTAAGAGCTTTGTCTGTTGTCTTGTCCTAGCAGCAGCTTCCCTCCTCCAGACTGGTGTTTTCGAGAGGATCCATGATCCAGAGCCAAAACGTGTGTGTGTGTGTGTGTGGTCTTGTTCTTCTATCGTTGTGGGGACCTGAAATCCCCAAATGGTCCCCACAAGGATAGTACAACAAGGAATATTCTCCCTTATGGGGACTATTTTAAGCTTAGGGGTTAAGTTTAGGGTTAGGGTAACAATTTGGGTTTTATTTTTTTATTTTTTATTTCACCTTTATTTAACCAGGTAGGCTAGTTGAGAACAAGTTCTCATTTGCAACTGCGACCTGGCCAAGATAAAGCATAGCAGTGTGAACAGACAACACAGAGTTACACATGGAGTAAACAATTAACAAGTCAATAACACAGTAAAAAAAAGGGGAGTCTATATACAATGTGTGCAAAAGGCATGAGGAGGTAGGCGAATAATTACAATTTTGCAGATTAACACTGGAGTGATAAATGATCAGATGGGCATGTGCAGGTAGAGATACTGGTGTGCAAAAGAGCAGATAAGTAAATAAATAAAAACTGTGGGGATGAGGTAGGTGAAAATGGGTGGGCTATTTACCAATAGACTATGTACAGCTGCAGCGATCGGTTAGCTGCTCAGATAGCTGATGTTTGAAGTTGGTGAGGGAGATAAAAGTCTCCAACTTCAGCGATTTTTGCAATTCGTTCCAGTCACAGGCAGCAGAGTACTGGAACGAAAGGCGGCGAATGAGGTGTTGGCTTTAGGGATGATCAGTGAGATACACCTGCTGGAGCGCGTGCTACGGATGGGTGTTGCCATCGTGACCAGTGAACTGAGATAAGGCGGAGCTTTACCTAGCATGGCCTTGTAGATGACCTGGAGCCAGTGGGTCTGGCGACGAATATGTAGCGAGGGCCAGCCGACTAGAGCATACAAGTCGCAGTGGTGGGTGGTATAAGGTGCTTTAGTGACAAAACGGATGGCACTGTGATAAACTGCATCCAGTTTGCTGAGTAGAGTGTTGGAAGCAATTTTGTAGATGACATCGCAGAAGTCGAGGATCGGTAGGATAGTCAGTTTTACTAGGGTAAGCTTGGCAGCGTGAGTGAAGAAGGCTTTGTTGCGGAATAGAAAGCGAACTCTTGATTTGATTTTCGATTGGAGATGTTTGATATGAGTCTGGAAGGAGAGTTTGCAGTCTATCCAGACACCTAGGTACTTATAGATGTCCACATATTCAAGGTCGGAACCATCCAGGGTGGTGATGCTAGTCGGGCATGCGGGTGCAGGCAGCGATCGGTTGAAAAGCATGCATTTGGTTTTACTAGCGTTTAAGAGCAGTTGGAGGCCACGGAAGGAGTGCTGTATGGCATTGAAGCTCGTTTGGAGGTTAGATAGCACAGTGTCCAATGACGGGCCGAAAGTATATAGAATGGTGTCGTCTGCGTGGAGGTGGATCAGGGAATCGCCCGCAGCAAGAGCAACATCATTGATATATACAGAGAAAAGAGTCGGCCCGAGAATTGAAACCTGTGGCACCCCCATAGAGACTGCCAGAGGACCGGACAGCATGCCCTCCGATTTGACACACTGAACTCTGTCTGCAAAGTAATTGGTGAACCAGGCAAGGCAGTCATCCGAAAAACCGAGGCTACTGAGTCTGCCGATAAGAATATGGTGATTGACAGAGTCGAAAGCCTTGGCAAGGTCGATGAAGACGGCTGCACAGTACTGTCTTTTATCGATGGCGGTTATGATATCGTTTATTACCTTGAGGGTAAGAATTGGGGTTATGGTTAAGGGTTAGCTTTAGGTTTTTTGAATGGACATACATTTTAGGTCCCCACAAGGAGAGAAGAACACGTTTGTGTGTGTGTGTGTGTGTGTGTGTGTGTGTGTGTGTGTGTGTGTGTGTGTGTGTGTGTGTGTGTGTGTGTGTGTGTGTGTGTGTGTGTGTGTGTGTGTGTGTGTGTGTGTGTGTGTGTGTGTGTGTGTGTGTGTGTGTGTGTTTGAACAGAGCCTCTTTGTGTGTGTTTAGAATGCTACTCTGTGCTGCTGAAATGTGTTCCCGTTTACAGCAATGCGTTTCCTCTCAGTGTGTTTCTGAACCACGTTGTTGCCAACACACCCCCTGCTGCTTCCCATCATCTCATCTCTGTGCATTTAAAGTCTCGTGACATTATCATTGGATGTTGGCACAACCTCACTCCTGTCCTCAAGACATTTTTTTTCTATTTTGAAGCTCAATCACGGTGAGGGCAGGTAGGCTGTACTGTATATTGTTTACATTTGGGTTGATTGGAAATGCAATGCAGTACAATTGAATCCCCGCCTCCACAAGTAACTACACCGACACCTATAAACCGGCTAGATTATGTACAACACATACGGTATGACATATCCAGAGAGCACATATCCATAATACCATAGTCCAGAAATACCCATGGAATGAGGACTCCAATTCTATCTGAACTCTATAGATACTTCCAGAACCCATTTCACATGACATCCACAGTAGATTTAGCCTGGAATGCATGACCAGATCAAATAGCTTTACCAAAACAATCACCCTCTGTGACCATAATGTGTGTGTGTGTGTGTGTGTGTGTGTGTGTGTGTGTGTGTGTGTGTGTGTGTGTGTGTGTGTGTGTGTGTGTGTGTGTGTGTGTGTGTGTGTGTGTGTGTGTGTGTGTGTGTGTGTGTGTGTGTGTGTGTGTGTGTGTGTGTGTGTGTGTGTGTGTGTGTGTGTGTGTGTGTGCATCCACGTGGCTCTACTGGCATAGAGTTTAGAATTCCAAAGGCAACATTAGCATGGATAAACAGCAAGTGGTAGTTACCGTAGAAATATAATGACTACAACAGGGAAAGCCCCCTCTGACCATAGCAATGCAAATGTCGCTCCACCATTTCCTGGTGGCAAAATGTTCTAATATGCAAATGTTCTAATAGTTTGCCTAATTTCAGTTTGTGACAAAACAAGTCATTGTGTAGAGAATCATTGTACCATCTAAACCACTGTGAAATAAATATAATTTTAATTACCAAAAATATTGTATTTTCAGCTGTTTGAAGCTGATGCACTAAACCAAAAGACCCAAAAACTAAACTTAAGAATGGAAAGTATAGAAATAGGGCACATAGAGCTGGTCTTCCGCTTCTTAGAATTGCTTTCAATGAGAATTACAGATCTATAACACATTTCTATGTGAATTTGATCAGGTCTACCAAAAACGTACATATTGTAGCTTTAGCTGTCCACTCATGGGTACACCAATGTGACCTCCGGTCCACTGTCATGGAACGTTGACTGGGGCTGTCCATTCTATAGGTTCTATTTCTATGGTACTCACACATTCTCATCTCTATCTCTCTCTCTCCCTACTCAGGTTCCAGAACCTTCTTTGGTCGCGGAAAAGCTTTGTGGAGAGCATGAAGGCCTACGGCTCCAGCTACATTTACATGCCAGCCTTCTCCATGAAGCCGGGCACCGACCCCTCCCTGCGGGCACACTACGCCCTTGCCGACACCTCGTCCAACCTCACCATGCTGTTTGCCAACCCCGAGTTTCTCAGGACCGTGGGAAAGTTCTGGAAGGGTCGCGGAGTGCATGCCAAGCGCCTGTCCACAGGCCTCTTCCTGGTCAGCCTGGCGCTGGGGCTGTGTGAGGAGGTGACGGCCTACGGCTTCTGGCCATTCAGCGTTGGGCTTGACGAGCAGCCCGTCAGCCACCACTACTACGATAACGTGCTGCCGTTCAGCGGGTTCCACGCCATGCCTGAGGAGTTTGTCCAGCTCTGGCAGTTGCACAAGAGCGGCACACTGCGTATGAGGGTGGGACACTGCCCACCTCGGGAAGGGGCTATATAAGACTCAAGGGACCCTCCCCTAATAAATCTTCCCTTCCTTTCGCTTATAACCCTCCAGCCCCCTGCGATTGTCCCAAGCAAACCACCTGCAAACCACCCCCTTTTCTCCACCATTAGCATGAGAATGTAACCCATGGTTACCCACCCAGCCGAGAAAGCCCACACACACCCTCTCTCTCTATCCTGCCCTCCATCCACTCTCACTATGTGTGTGTTTGTGTGCGTGTGTGTTTGTGTGTGTGTGTGTGCATGAGTGCAGAGAGGAGGTCTACTAACGGTCTCAGCTGGGGCTGGAGGATTCTTTGTGTTTTGACTACTCAATGTGACATAGGGAGCAGCTGGGCCCAATGCCCCCACTGAGTCTTTGTTCAACAGAGACAGAAGGAACAATCCTAACCAAGAGGTTTTCATAGAAGTCTTAAGAGAACAGACTGAAAGACTTGAAACACAGAAGGAAAAAGGAGAGGAGAAACCAAGATGTCCTGGTACCAAGGTGTCATGGTACTAGGCTATGAGTGGCCTGGTACCTAGATGTCCTGGTACTAGGCTATGAGTGGCCTGGTACCAAGGTGTCCTGGTACTAGGCTATGAGTGGCCTGGTACCAAGGTGTCCTGGTACTAGGCTATGAGTGGCCTGGTACCAAGGTGTCCTGGTACTAGGCTATGAGTGTCCTGGTACCAAGGTGTCCTGGTACTAGGCTATGAGTGGCCTGGTACCTAGATGTCCTGGTACTAGGCTATGAGTGTCCTGGTACCTAGATGTCCTGGTACTAGGCTATGAGTGTCCTGGTACCTAGATGTCCTGGTACTAGGCTATGAGTGGCCTGGTACCTAGATGTCCTGGTACTAGGCTATGAGTGTCCTGGTACCAAGGTGTCCTGGTACTAGGCTATGAGTGTCCTGGTACCAAGGTGTCCTGGTACTAGGCTATGAGTGGCCTGGTACCTAGATGTCCTGGTACTAGGCTATGAGTGTCCTGGTACCTAGATGTCCTGGTACTAGGCTATGAGTGTCCTGGTACCAAGGTGTCCTGGTACTAGGCTATGAGTGGCCTGGTACCTAGATGTCCTGGTACTAGGCTATGAGTGTCCTGGTACCAAGGTGTCCTGGTACTAGGCTATGAGTGTCCTGGTACCAAGGTGTCCTGGTACTAGGCTATGAGTGTCCTGGTACTAGGCTTGTATGAGAGCAGACTAAAAGGGAGAATGAAAGAGGTCTTGGTACCTTGCTCGTTCGAAGGAGTTTGTTATTTTTTGTCTTGAACAAAAACCCTTCGTGGACATCTTAAGCAACCAATCAGCATTGAGGTTCAAAGTAGGATCCAATAGAAAAGGAGAGTGAAGCACGATATCGAGCTCCTAGAATGTTCCATTTTACAGCCAAGCTGAACAGATCCCTGTTCACTAAAAGGGAAGCCAAGAACATTGCAGTGTTTGATATATCCGTATGTTAATTTATATTTGTTAATTATGACTTTAATTATACATGTTTTTCATTTTATATAGGTTGATGTTCTACGTTGATTTAGTAATGTTACGATTGAGAGCTGAGTATGTATTTAAATCTTTTCACAAAAATCCACTGCAGAGAAAAAGATGTGAGCTTTACAAATCATGACCTCATCTGTGTGTGTTCATCGAGAGGTTGTGGCCTGGAAGGTTCACCCCCCGTTCACGTTTCCAGTGCTTATTGGTATGGTCCACTTACAAACACACTCCATTGACAAGCTACCATGACAAGCTGTCATCTTGACTGAGTGATGACAACACTACAAGTTTCTGTTCAGGTGCCGGACACCTGCTCACATTGAACTTGAACATTCATACTCTTCTTCATCACCATCGTCATCGTCCTCGCCATCATCAGTGTGCGTCTGAATGTCAGGTCAGTGACCTGAACTTTGCTGTCCTGCATTTATTTCTAGGTGTTTTTTTTTCTGTCATTCATAACAGGGTTGGGATCAATTCCATTTAAACTCGGTCAATTCAGGAAGTAAACTGATATTCCAATTGAAATGGAATTGACTCCAACCCTGATCCGTATACACATACAAGGGAATGAACATAGGATGTGTAGTAGGTGCTAGTTCTTCTGTCCTGTCATCATCACCAAACAGTTGAGACCGTGGAAGAGGGCTGGCCCTTTAGGTTTTACATGGACTCCTGTCTTGAATGTTGGTATGATACGTTTAAACGTTGTTACTGTCATTGATACTTTGGTTGTGCAAATGTGACCAGTACCATATCATGTCATGGGCCAATCTAGGTCCGCATGGGTCATGCACGGAGTCTAGCACCAACACTGAAACAACATTTAAACAACGTTTGGACTAACCTACAGGTACAGAACAGATCATGTGAATTATGAGGTTTCTTCAAACCCATATCTACTGTATAATGAAAGGTTTTTGTGCCTTCAGAATTGACCAAGGCAAAGGGAAATGCTAGACATTACTGTATGCTATCTTTAGAATGACATGTTCCCTTGAAGCTGATTTCCACAATCACAATGTGACACTGCGATGTCATAGAATAATATAGTGCTACAGTAGAGAGGAGCATGTAGGGAGGTGGTAATACAGTAGGATGAATTATTTTAGCCATTTGAATGTTTGAAGTATTTCAAGTGTGCATCTGAAATGGCACCCTAATCCCTATGTAGTGTATTATTTGTGACCATAACCCATAGGGTGCACTACATCAGGAATAGGGTACCATTTCTGACGGTGCCAAGTCAAAATGACCCCCTTGACCTCTATATGTAAAACATTTGACTAAGAAAACAAGTCCAGAGTCTTAGATTGAGCTGGTTGTTGTTGGACCAAGTCAGTTAATGATAAACCAAACCTGTTTAAAGTATTTTCATTGCCAGTCTTGATGAAAACTTGTGCTCTCTTCCAACCAGGAATTGAACTGTTGATCATTTTTAAAAACGAATGTGATTAAATTGATGACACGTATTTGCACCTTCGGGCCCACTTTATTCAGATAGTCTGGATAGTCCATCTGTAGATGGTCTTACTTACTATCAACAAACTATCTGTGGAGAAGCAACTGATTGCTAAGGTTAGGGTAAAGGTTAGGGTAAGGCTTAGTAGATAGTTAGTTGACATGTTATCCAAATAAAGTGTTCTCACCGTCTGGTTCCTCTGCCCAGTATTGTGAATGAGAAATATTTTACTTGGTCATTTTCAGTAAGCATGACTGTGACTCTGTATGTGTTTTGCGGTTCTGACTTTCAAAGTCATTCTGTCCATTATTTTGTGAAGCGCCATATTGGGTTGATTATGCCCAAAAATAAACAGCGCAAATTGTACCTCAATATCGGTTTTGCTGGCAATCCCTTTTAGCCTTAGTATGGGTACCAGTCATTTGCCAAAGGACAGAAGTGGCAAGGAGTGGAATTTTAGCTAACAATACTGGTACACAGTCTACTCTGGGGTTGAATTGTGACGTAATGCAAACACAATGTGACGTTCTCAGCTACACAGTGTGTGAGTGAATCCTACTTACTGTGTCATGAATAAGATGACATCTAGTTAACGAGGGCTTCTGCACGGTGGTACTTTGAATCTTTCCTACGTATATTTAGATGTGTTTTTAGTGTATGCCATTACCAGGTTCATTTGGACAATAGATATAAATGTGTTTTCTTTGCTTTGCCTTGAATTTGTTTTGGAAAAAATACTTTGGAAAGGAAAAAAGCAGTGAGGTTTTTACATGATTAAACTGTTAATGTGTATTCAAACCTTGTGTCAATCACCTTACGTCAGCTCAATGCTGTTTTTGGCGAGAGTACCCTGCCTGAGCATGTTCCAATACAGGAAGTCAAAATGAAGGACTGAGATGTGTTTTTCGTGCCACCTGGACTATGCCAAGAAATGCATTGCATCCAAATAAGAGGTCAACACTGGTATCCAATAAAGAAAGTCATAATATCGAATCACTACCACTCTTGTGTTTTGTTTTCAATCTTCTTTGTTCTCAAATGATTCCATTGTCTTTTAATTCAATGGGGCTATAGTCCCCTTCACTTACAGATGGGCAACATCTGTTATTGTAGCTAATGGGCATTACATTTAATTGATTGATGAAACACAGATGGGACCCATTAACCCATTGTGGCTCAGAAAGCCTATTGTAGTATATAGCCTTGTACAAACCATCCTGATCTCGTGAGCTTACTACAAGGATAGAAAAACAGAATGGAAACTCGCAAGATCAAGATGGTTCGTACGAGGATAATTGTGATTGGGCCTGCTGTTCAACTCAAGGCAAGGGAGAAGGGCGTGTACAACTACTAACCTATTTTGCAAAGGATATTTTCATTTGCCTTGTCATTGCGGGATATGTGTAATTCTATGTAACTGAATTACCCTGAGACTCTGACGTTTCACTTTAGAATGTAGTATGCCAAACAAAAAACATGGATTTCAAAGTTTAACAAACCAACTCTGCACAATGATGACTTTGAACAATTCACACAGAACATTAAAAAAATATTATTCTGTTACCAAACATTTCTTCCAGTAGATGTGTTTTGTCAAATTCTCAGTGGAAATTGTAAAAACTAGTCCTTGTACATAGAGTTGTATGGTTTGTTAAACTTTGAAATCAATATGTTTTGTTTG
Source organism: Oncorhynchus keta (assembly GCF_023373465.1). Taxonomy (NCBI): domain Eukaryota; kingdom Metazoa; phylum Chordata; class Actinopteri; order Salmoniformes; family Salmonidae; genus Oncorhynchus; species Oncorhynchus keta. Next base: position 340,986 of record NW_026287627.1, on the reverse strand, counting down.
TTATACATTTTAAAGTGAAAAATCTGAGTCTCAGCGTAATATGGAATTATTGCCCATTACTTGTCACCAGCTGGCTCTCTCTCTGTTTAACCTATGAAGTAGCAATTGAGCCTGGGGACGAAGTTATGTGATATGCCAGAGATGAACCACAAATCGATGTCCCTCAGGTGCTTTTGCCGGATGTCTAGCCCGGATTTTCTGTACTTGAAACACTTGTGCTTTGCTTTTCAACTCGCTAAAAGCTAGCTAGTTGGAGTCTGTGTTTACTTCTGTTTGTACCACCTCCCGGTAAAGCAACACACGAGTGTAAAATATTGAAGGCATGCAGTACACAGAATGCACCGCAGCTTAGTGCGGAACCCCCAAAGTAGGGTTGCGGATTTCTCCTTTACAAATGAACAACTTCCGCTGAAATGCAAAGAGTTTGATGTATCTGGTGGACATGAGTTGTCAGGAACTCAGAAAGCAGGTGTTGATGACATTACATTCACTTCCTGTTGTAATGATTGCATGTGTGTTTATAATGCATAAGGAGAAAACTCTGATGGTGGTCAAGTTGAGAAAATATATTTAATATGCAGAAATCGCTCCTCCATTTCCTGGTTGCTAAAAATCTAATAGTTCGCCCCATTTCAGTTTCAGTGTAGAGAATAATTTTATCATCTAAATCTCTGTGAAATACATTTAGCATTATCAAAAATATTGTATTTTCAGCTGGTGTACAAAACCGACAGTAAAAGGTGCTAAAAAATGAAACTTAAGAACAGGAAGCATAAAAGGAAACTTCAGAACTATGTGCCATTGGAACACAGGAGTGATGGTTGCTGATAATGGGCCTCTGTACGCCTATGTAGATATTACATTAAAAATCAGACGTTTCCAGCTACAATAGTCATTTACAACATTAACAATGTCTACACTCTATTTCTGATCAATTTGATGTTCTTTTAAAGGGGGAAAAATGCTTTTCTTTCAAAAACAATGAACTTCTTCCTAAGTGACCCCAACTTTTGAACGGTAGTGTATTTGTCCAGGTGTGTTAGGGGTTACAACAGGGTAATTGTGTTTTATAGTATGAATAATGGAGGTGCTGTAGAGTGGTGGCTCAGCCTCTGAAACTTCGATTAACACAGTCAAAGTGGCCTAGTTCCTTGGCCCATGCATTTTGGACCATGTGTCAGCAAAAACTCCCCAGCTGCTCTTCCGTCCCAGACGCAGACATTTCAGCATCACAGGGTTATTTTTATGATCAAGGCTGTCATTTGTAAGTCTGGAGAAAGAGAGAGAAGGAGAGAGAGAGAAAGAGAGAGAAAGAGAGAAAGAGAGAGAAGGAGAGAGAGAGAGACAGACAGGAGTGGAGAATAGGGGATATGGAGAAAGATATGTGTTATTACATGACAGGTGTTTATCCGTGCACAAACAGTCATTTTGTGTGTGTGTGTGTGTGTGTGTGTGTGTGTGTGTGTGTGTGTGTGTGTGTGTGTGTGTGTGTGTGTGTGTGTGTGTGTGTGTGTGTGTGTGTGTGTGTGTGTGTGTGTGTGTGTGTGTGTGTGTGTGTGTGTGTGTGTGTGTGTGTGTGTGTGTGTGTGTGTGTGTGTGTGTGTGTGTGCACAGTACTGGTGGGCATGAGGAAATGTTTATCTTTTATATGCACTGATTCCTAAACCAAGGGTCCGTAAACCACCTGACATTATCACTTATGGTTTACGGTTGCAGATAAGACCTGGATTTACAGTTACTGGAACAGCATTATCGTTTCATACTTTATCTGCAACTTGAATGTGTTTTACTGTTTGCCATCATTTCCTAGCGTGACCTTACTGCTGGATGGTAATCTGATGGAGATCTAACGTTTATGAAACATGATATTATCCCAGATAATGGGCACCAGAGGAAAGCTTTAAAAGCCACCAGGAAATGGATTTCAGCGCCTACACACTGACTAACACGCACAAAGACATGCACGAACACATACGCACACCCACCCACACTGCTTTCAGAGAGAGCATATCATTTGCAGGAGAGAAATCATTGCAATTTTCACACTGCTGTTTATTCTTGTTTTAGTTAACCAAACTCTCTGCAGCACACTGATCTGCCCTGAGGTGGGATTTATTCTACAATTCTTCATATGATTCTCCACTCTCTCTCCCTCTCATTCTCTCTCTCATCTGCTGCATTCGTCTCCCACTCACTCCTTAGTCGTGGACCTCTATTCATCTTTCCTGCTCTCCTGTAAACCCCTTTCTTCTTTTTTAGAGGGATGCTCGCCTCAGAGGATGAGCTGTAAATAAATTCAGCTCTAGAATGTTAATAGAAATAGGTTGAAAGAAGAGCCGCTACCTTGATCTGTATCCAAGCCTCTGGAGTAGACAGACGTATTGAGCAGAACAGAAACTCATGTCAATGTTTGCAGATGTTGTTTGTTGATGTCTGTACTGACGTGGGACTGTCCTACAGCTATCCATTTTGTCTGGTGTTTTACGCAGTATCCACTGTATAGACCAGTGTTTCCCAACCCTGGTCCTCCAGTACCCCTATAACAGCCCAACCCTGGTCCTCCAGTACCCCATAACAGCCCAACCCTGGTCCTCCAGTACCCCTATAACAGCCCAACCCTGGTCCTCCAGTACCCCTATAACAGCCCAACCCTGGTCCTCCAGTACCCCTATAACAGCCCAACCCTGGTCCTCCAGTACCCCTATAACAGCCCAACCCTGGTCCTCCAGTACCCCCAACAGCCCAACCCTGGTCCTCCAGAAACATAACAGCCCAACCCTGGTCCTCCAGTACCCCTATAACAGCCCAACCCTGGTCCTCCAGTACCCCTATAACAGCCCAACCCTGGTCCTCCAGTACCACCAACAGCCCAACCCTGGTCCTCCAGAAACACCAACAGCCCAACCCTGGTCCCCCATTACCCCTAACAGCCCAACCCTGGTCCTCCAGTACCACCAACAGCCCAACCCTGGTCCTCCATTACCCCTAACAGCCCAACCCTGGTCCTCCATTACCCCTAACAGCCCAACCCTGGTCCTCCAGTAACACCAACAGCCCAACCCTGGTCCTCCAGTAACACCAACAGCCCAACCCTGGTCCCCCATTACCCCTAACAGCCCAACCCTGGTCCTCCAGTACCACCAACAGCCCAACCCTGGTCCTCCATTACCCCCATTACCCCCCCCCGCCCTTGGGGGTACTGTCACACCCTGATCTGTTTCACCTGTCTTTGTGGTTGTCTCCACCCTCCTCCAGGTGTTGCCCATTTTCCCCATTATCCCCTGTGTGTTTATACCTGTGTTCTCTGTTTGTCTTGTGAGGGAAATTTTCTGTTAAACCCTACTCATGCTTGTGTACTAAACAATCCTTCTTTAAGCCTGGCATTGGGCTTGAGATAGTTTCCTTAACCAACTCATATAAGATAAGAAAAGTGTGTGTGCGCATTGAGAGAGGCCTGTTCTAACTGTTCTGTGTGTGTAGAGGGACCCATGATGCCTGGGCACTCAGCCAAGAATATGACAGAAACCGACTGGTTCCTCTTGATCCTAGACAGAGTAAAGGTTACATCCTGAACACCAGTAACAGAGACATTATTCTGTTTTGTAGCCTGTTTCTGGGGAAAGATTGTGGTGGAGAAATCTGAATTAGCTAAGTAACAAAGATAATTAAGATGTCTTATCTGCAGAATATGCTTATGATTGGACTTTTGAACTCTTGCCATTAGAATGTCTCCTTTTGTACTCTGGTGTTGGCAGCTGCACTTCCTGGGGAAGTGGGGAACCATTCACTTGTCTCCACAGTGTGCATCAGTCACCTCCTCCTAGGGGGAGATTTTTTACTCCCCTAGTTCAAGGTGGAAACTAAGTAACAACAAATGTCCTAAGTTCTTAGTACTGAACAAAGCAACAAGTTCTTTGTAATTGAGCCGAAGGTCTGGCACAGGATGTGTGGGCTTGGTGTTTGGAACCATTGTATGTCATCTCTGAGGTTGCACCTATACTGACCTACCCTGAGATAGTATATAACCCAGAAGCTAACTCCACTCAGTGGGCTCTCACTCCATCTCTCCTTTTGCCTCTCCTCGTTATTAGTTAAAGGTAGAATTTCCACCACAGTCTGCTGCCAGTTTGTCTTGTTTGTCAAGTCAACCAGCATTTTTCTCAGCTTCTGCTTTTTCCCAGTCTCTCTTTCTCTCCCCCCCTTTTGATCCTCTGCCTGACCAGACCGTGAGCCTGCCTGGCGTCCTGTACCTTTGTCGCCATACATTGGATTATCAACCCCTGCCTGCCTTGACCTGCCTTGACCTATAAGTAAAATTATTTAATAATAAATGGGTATATATTGTTAATTATGTTATTATGCCTCTCTTTAGGGATGGAGGGGTATTTTGAGGGATGGAGGGGTATTTTGAGGGATGGAGGGGTATTTGGAGTGGTATTTTGATGGACAGAGGGGTATTTTGAGGGTATTTTGAGGGGTATTTTGATGGGTGGAGTAATATTTTGATGGCTGGATGGATATTTTGAGGGGTGGAGGGGTATTTTGATGGATGGGGGATTTTGATGGATGGAGGGGTATTTGGATGGATGGAGGTGTATTTTGATGGACGGAGGAGTATTGTGATGGATGGAGGGGTGTTTGGATGGATGGAGGTGTATTTTGATGGACGGAGGAGTATTGTGATGGATGGAGGGGTATTTGGATGGATGGAGGTGTATTTTGATGGACGGAGGAGTATTGTGATGGATGGAGGGGTATTTGGATGGATGGAGGTGTATTTTGATGGACGGAGGAGTATTGTGATGGATGGAGGGGTAATTTGATGGATGAATGGGGTATTTTGAGGGGTGGAGTGATATTTTGATGGCTTGATAGATATTTTGAGGCATGGAGGGGTATTTTGATGGATGGTGGGGTGTTTAAAGGGATGGAGTAGTATTATGAGGGGTATTTTGAGGGGTTGTTTAAAAGTCTTACTCACATCGGCTGCGGAGAGCATGATCACACAGTCGTCCAGAACAGCTGCTGCTCTCATGCTTGTTTCAGTGTTACTTGCCTCGAAGCGAGCATTGGAGTTATTTAGATTGTCTGGTAGGCTCGAGTCGCTGAGCAGCTCTCGGCTGTGCTTCCCATTGTAGTCTGTAATAGTTTGCAAGCCCTGCCACATCCGACATAAAACAAGCTTATATTTGGAGTTCTGGTGGGCTGACTGTTGAACTAAACTCATTAAGAATTTATAAGTGATATCCTTTAATAACAAATGGATATATATCGTTAATTCTGTTATTATGCCTCTCTTTAAGGATGGAGGGGTATTTTTAGTGGTGGAGTGGTATTTTGATGGATGGAGGGGTATCTTGAGGGATGGAGGAGTATTGTGAGGGATGGACTGGTATTTTGATGGATGGAGGGGGTATTTTGAGGGGTGGAGTGGTATTTTGATGGCTGGATGGATATTCTGAGGGGTGGAGGGGTATTTTGATGGATGGAGGGGTGTTTAGAGGGATGGAGTAGTATTTTGAGGGGTATTTTGGGGTTGGAGGGGTATTTTGAGGCATTGTTTAAAAGTCTTACTCACTTCAGCTGGGGAGAGTGTGATCACACAGTCGTTCGGAAAAGCTGCTGCTCTCATGCATGTTTCAGTGTTACTTGCCTCAAAGCGAGCATTGAAGTTATTTAGCTTGTCTGGTAGGCTCGTGTCACTGGGCAGCTCTCAGCTGTGCTTCCCTTTGTAGTCTGTAATAGTTTGCAAGCCCTGCCACATCCGACATAAAACAAGCTTAAAGTTGAAGTTGAGTATATTGTGATAAACTGCAGGCCACACTACTTGCCTCGAGAGTTCTCAGCTATACTTTTCGTGGCTGTTTATTTACCACCACAGACAGATGCTGGCACTAAGACCGCACTCAGTCAGCTGTATAAGGAAATAAGCAAACAGGAAACCACTCACCCAGAGGCAGCGCTCCGAGTGGCCGGAGACTATAATGCAGGGAAACTTAAATCAGTTCTACCAAATCTCTATCAACATGTTAAATGTGCAACCAGAGGGAAAAAAATCTATATCACCTGTACTCCACACACAGAGACGCAACAAAGCTCCCCCTCGCCCTCCATTTGGTAAATCCGACCACAACTCTATCCTCCTGATTCCTGCTTACAAGCAAAATTAAAGCAGGAAGCACCAGTGACTCAGTCTATAAAAAAATGGTCAGATGAAGCAGATGCTAAACTACAGGACTGCTTTGCTATCACAGACTGGAACATGTTCCAGGATTCTTCCGATGACATTGAGGAATACACCACATCAGTCACTGGCTTTATCAATAAGTGCATTGAGGACGTCGTACCCACAGTGAATGTACGTACATACCCCAACCAGAAGCCATGGATTACAGGCAACATTCGCACTGAGCTAAAGGGTAGAGCTGCCGCTTTCAAGGTGTGGGACTCTAACCCGGAAGCTTACAAGAAATCCCGCTATGCCCTGCGACGAACCATCAAACAGGCAAAGCGTCAATACAGGGCTAAGATTCAATCATACTACACCGGCTACGACGCTCGTCGGATGTGGCAGGTCTTGCAAACTATTACAGACTACAAAGGGAATCAGAGCCGCGAGCTGCCCAGTGACACAAGCCTACTAGACGAGCTAAATCACTTCTATGTTTGTGTCTTTACTGATATTTTCAACATGTCCCTGATTGAGTCTGTAATACCAACATGCTTCAAGCAGACCACCATAGTCCCTGTGCCCAAGAACACAAAGGCAACCTGCCTAAATGACTACAGACCCATAGCACTCACGTCCGTAGCCATGAAGTGCTTTGAAAGGCTGGTAATGGCTCACATCAATACCATTATCCCAGAAACCCTAGACCCACTCCAATTTGCATACCACCCAAACAGATACACAGATGATGCAATCTCTATTGCACTCCACACTGCCCTTTCCCACCTGGACAAAAGGAACACCTATGTGAGAATGCTGTTCATTGACTACAGCTCAGCGTTCAACACCATAGTACCCTCAAAGCTCATCACCAAGCTAAGGATCCTGAGACTAAACACCTCACTCTGCAACTGGATCCTGGACTTCCTGACAGGCCGCCCCCAGGTGGTGAGGTAGGTAGCAACACATCTGCCACGCTGATCCTCAACACTGGAGCTCCCCAGGGGTGTGTGCTCAGTCCCCTCCTGTACTCCCTGTTCACCCACGACTGCATGGCCAGGCACGACTCCAACACCATCATTAAGTTTGCTGACGACACAACAGTGGTAGGCCTGATCACCGACAACGATGAGACAGCCTATAGGGACGAGGTCAGAGACCTGGCCGGGTGGTGCCAGAATAACAACCTATCCCTCAACGTAACCAAGACTAAGGAGATGATTGTGGACTACAGGAAAAGGAGCACAGAGCACGTCCCCATTCTCATCGACGGGGCTGTAGTGGAACAGGTTGAGAGCTTCAAATTCCTTGGTGTCCACATCAACAACAAACTAGATTGGTCCAAACACACCAAGACAGTCGTGAAGAGGGCACAACAAAGCCTATTCCCCCTCAGTAAACTCAAAAGATTTGGCATGGGTCCTGAGATCCTCAAAAGGTTCTACAGCTGCAACATAGAGAGCATGGCTGTTTGCATCACTGCCTGGTACGGCAATTGCTCGGTCTCCGACCGCAAGGCACTTCAGAGGATAATGCGTACGGCCCAGTACATCACTGGGGCTAAGCTGCCTGCCATCCAGGACCTCTACACCAGGCGGTGTCAGAGCAAGGCGTCTTTCTACTGTTGTTTTATTTCTTTACTTACACACACACACATACATTTGGCACCATTGGTTAGAGCCTGTAAGTAAGCATTTCACTGTAAGGTTTACACCTGTTGTATTCGGCGCACGTGACAAATAAACTTTGATTTGATTGGAGTTCTGGTGGGCTGACTGTTGAACTAAGGTCACGAAGCATTTGTAAGTGATATTCTTTAATAATAAATGGGTATATATCGTTCATTCTGTTATTAGGCCTCTCTTTAGGGATGGAGGGGTATTTTGAGGGATGGAGGGGTATTTTGAGGGAAAGAGGGGTATTTTGAGGGGTGGAGTGGTGTTTTGATGGATGGAGGGGTATTTGGATGGATGGAGGGGTATTTTGATGGATGGAGGAGTATTGTGATGGATGGAGGGGTGTTTTGAGGGATGGAGTAGTATTTTGAGGGGTATTTTGACGGGTGGAGAGGTATTTTGAGGGATGAGTGGTATTTTGTGTGGTATTTTGAGTGGACGTCCTTTAGGGACAACAGATTATTTTATGAAAACAGCTAACTTCCTGCATTTCAACACATTATGCCATGGGGCAGAGAGAAAAATGTGACGCTTTATAGCTCAACTCCTCAACTCACTCAACTTTATAGCCCTTCACATTTTGCCTTGAAGATGTGAGAACATTTTGCACTTTCAAAGCTACATTTTTGCTACTCTACACATTTTGCCATTCGTTTGAGAGAAAGTTACTGTCCAGGGTGAAAATCTCACTTTTCAAAGTTCTTATTCTGTTAACTCGTACACAAATAATGCTGTAAACTCATCCACAATTGTATGTGTGGCCAAAGCATAAATTGTACTTTAAACATCCTTTCTCAAATGTGTATCTCGAACAGACCATTTTGATATGCCCACACTATTTTAAAGCAGAAAATCTGCTTTTTAACATACTTCATTGCAATTTTGGGGAAGGAAAACTATTTAACTCATAGTGTAATGAATTATAGGTCATAGTTCATAGAAATCTGGAAACACTGGACAGTTACTTTAAATAACATATTTCAACTGTATAACTGATCAATGCCCCAACATACCAGGTCATGTAATGATTACATGTAAGATACACATTTGAGGTGGGGTTTTAGAATGATTTTTTTCTCAAATGTATGCTTTGGCATCAAACATGAGTATAGGAGTCAACAACATTGCTTGGGTATGAGTTAAAATAATATGAGATTTTAATTTGACAGTTACTTTAACCACATCCTTCTGGCAGTAACGCAATAGTTCAATGTTAGGAAATGGATTTGCAATGTGTAGGCCTCTTTCTTTCCCTTTTGTTTTCAGTCAGTGTGCATTTGAAGCAGCTGTGCTTGCCATATTTTGGTCATAAAACACCCTGTCTTAGAAACAAGATGTAGTAGCCCTGTGAATAGAAGGTGTTGTCTGTGTGAGCCAGGCTTTTTATTAAAAGCTATAGGCAGACCAATCAATAGTGGAATATCATCATGGAGCGGTCTCCCCATCCGATGATAGGCCTGTTTCCCGGGCTACCAGCTTGGTCTCACTCACTCACTCACTCACTCACTCACTCACTCACTCACTCACTCACTCACTCACTCACAACATTTTTTTCCCAGGAAGGATTCTTTGTATGCTCCATTGCTTACCTGGTATGAGAAAAACATCTGAGAAAGCATGGAAGAGGAGCTTACTGTTGAGCTAGAATGTATCCTGACATGATTATCAGTCACGGCAGACAGATTTTGATAGAAACAAGAGCGCAGAATAACAGGATGTTGGTGGTCTAAAAGCAAACCATGAGATGTGCTAGAAAACAAACACAAACCCTTGCCAAAGAGTCTGGATTAAACCTACAGATAAGACTTCCTTCCGGTCTGTTGCTTGTAAAATATCCACATCTCAGGAAATCGTTCGAGAGGCATTGATGTTTGACGGCCAGAATGTCTGATGAATATCGAAACTTAAGCCAATTTTACCACGTTTTTTCAACAAGCTTTTCGCTAAAGATGTTTTTCTTTGCTCTTCCACGCACCTGTCGGGTAAGGTTGAACTCCTCCTCTCCTAATCAGCCTCCCGAAAAAAGCTTCTCCCAAGTGGGTGGGACACCTACTCCTGTTGCCTGCTACACTGCTGCTTGGATCCCACCTGGCAATCTGTTCCCCATCTGCCCTGGCCTGTCTCACCATGTCTGGTACAGGTACCTCCATCACACTCACCCCTCTCTGTTCCCCATCTGCCCTGGCCAGTCTCAACATGTCTGGTACAGGTACCTCCATCACACTCACCCCTCTCTGTTCCCCATCTGCCCTGGCCTGTCTCACCATGTCTGGTACAGGTACCTCCATCACACTCACCCCTCTCTGTTCCCCATCTGCCCTGGCCTGTCTCACCATGTCTGGTACAGGTACCTCCATCACACTCACCCCTCTCTGTTCCCCATCTGCCCTGGCCTGTCTCACCATGTCTGGTACAGGTACCTCCATCACACTCACCCCTCTCTGTTCCCCATCTGCCCTGGCCTGTCTCACCATGTCTGGTACAGGTACCTCCATCACACTCACCCCTCTCTGTTCCCCATCTGCCCTGGCCTGTCTCACCATGTCTGGTACAGGTACCTCCATCACACTCACCCCTCTCTGTTCCCCATCTGCCCTGGCCTGTCTCACCATGTCTGGTACAGGTACCTCCATCACACTCACCCCTCTCTGTTCCCCATCTGCCCTGGCCTGTCTCACCATGTCTGGTACAGGTACCTCCATCACACTCACCCCTCTCTGTTCCCCATCTGCCCTGGCCTGTCTTACCATTTCTGGTACAGGTACCTCCATCACACTCACCCCTCTCTGTTCCCCATCTGCCCTGGCCTGTCTCACCATGTCTGGTACAGGTACCTCCATCACACTAACCACTCTCTGTTCCCCATCTGCCCTGGCCTGTCTCACCATGTCTGGTACAGGTACCTCCATCACACTCACCCCTCTCTGTTCCCCATCTGCCCTGGCCTGTCTCACCATGTCTGGTACAGGTACCTCCATCACACTCACCCCTCTCTGTTCCCCATCTGCCCTGGCCTGTCTCACCATGTCTGGTACAGGTACCTCCATCACACTCACCCCTCTCTGTTCCCCATCTGCCCTGGCCTGTCTCACCATGTCTGGTACAGGTACCTCCATCACACTCACCCCTCTCTGTTCCCCATCTGCCCTGGCCTGTCTCACCATGACAGGTACCTCCATCACACTCACCCCTCTCTGTTCCCCATCTGCCCTGGCCTGTCTCACCATGTCTGGTACAGGTACCTCCATCACACTCACCACTCTCTGTTCCCCATCTGCCCTGGCCTGTCTCACCATGTCTGTTATGCATGTTGATCCAGCCTTGTACTCTCCCATAGATTCTGTTTACGTTCTGTTTTTACATGTCTAGTGATGAACTCCATGTTGATCCAGCCTTGTACTCTCCCATAGATTCTGTTTACGTTCTGTTTTTACATGTCTAGTGATGAACTCCATGTTGATCCAGCCTTGTACTCTCCCATAGATTCTGTTTACGTTCTGTTTTTACATGTCTAGTGATGAACTCCATGTTGATCCAGCCTTGTACTCTCCCATAGATTCTGTTTACGTTCTGTTTTTACATGTCTAGTGATGAACTCCATGTTGATCCAGCCTTGTACTCTCCCATAGATTCTGCTTACGTTATGTTTTTACATGTCTAGTGAACTCCATGTTGATCCAGCCTTGTACTCTCCCATAGATTCTGTTTACGTTCTGTTTTTACATGTCTAGTGATGAACTCCATGTTGATCCAGCCTTGTACTCTCCCATAGATTCTGTTTACGTTCTGTTTTTACATGTCTAGTGATGAACTCCATGTTGATCCAGCCTTGTACTCTCCCATAGATTCTGTTTACGTTCTGTTTTTACATGTCTAGTGATGAACTCCATGTTGATCCAGCCTTGTACTCTCCCATAGATTCTGTTTACGTTCTGTTTTTACATGTCTAGTGATGAACTCCATGTTGATCCAGCCTTGTACTCTCCCATAGATTCTGTTTGCGTTTTGTTTTTACATGTCTATTGGTTAACTCTATGTTGATCCAGCTCTGTACATTCACCTGGGCTCAGCCTTTATTCTGCGTCTCCTATGTTGATTCTGCTCACGTCTTCTGGGAGAACAGTCTAGGTAGTGGAATATCCCCATAGTACTGGACATTCTCCAACAGGACATGCTTAAACCACCTGACCAAGTCCTAAAGCAATGAGACTCCCTAAATCTTTCTCAGATTATTACCAATCCCACAAGGTAGGACTCCAAAACACCCAGAAAAGGCTACTCTCCTTGATGTTATCCTCACAAATAATCCTGATAGGTATCAGTCTGGTGTTTTCTGTAAAGACCTTAGTAATCATTGTTTTACAGCCTGTGTTCAGTTAAATGACCTGTCCTGATTTGTCATAGACAATTGGTAAAAAACTTTAATGAGCAAGACTTCCTTCATGACCTGGCCTCATAAATTGGTATAAAATCAGCTTGATCCTGTTGTGGAAAATTACAAAATTAGACATTCTATGCTGTTTTTACTTAGAGAATAGTCCATTGTTATATGATAGTGTATTTTTTGCTGATGCAGGCTTGTCTTGTGTGACTTAGTCATCAGTCTGAGCCTACAGATAAGAGCCAGGTATGACCTCAGTATGTGACATCCCGTACTATCTGCAGGAACTCCTCTGTGTGGGAACTTGCAGGAAGGAATAGACAATGGTGGCAACATCAGCGATCTTCATCTGCACAAACAAGCTAAACACCTTTCATACACTATGTTCCCCACCCCTGTTTGCACACATATGCTAACTGCCACAGACAAAGAGGTTGGACTTTTCTATAAAAGGTGAGAACCAATTCTGTTCGTGAAGCTTTCAACTCTGACTATTGTTAGTGATGGCTGATTGCTTCATTTTTGCAAATCTTATATGAAAATAGTTGTTTGAAAGAATCTACAGAATTTCTCTGACAATCCCCTTTTCGATATTTTCAGTGGTATAAAGAAAATGAGAATTAAAAACAAGTTCAGCCCCTGGTTCGACAGTGATCTGGCAGTTACTCCACCTCAAGAATTCCATTTGGCGAAAGGCTCGGCACACGCACACTCAGGCTGACTGGCTCTCGTTCAGGCAAAATGAGAAATAAGTGCACTCAGGCCATCCGGAAGGACAAAGTTAGTTACTTTAAGGAGCACTTCTCTCTCTGTGGGTCTAACCCCAAGAAGTTCTGGAAAACATTTAAAGACCTGGAGAATAAATCCTCCTCCTCACAGCTGCCCATGTCCATTAATGTTGATGATGTAGTTGTTTCTGAAAAGGAGCCCATGGCTGAGCTCTTTAATCACCACTTCATTCAGTCAAGATTCCTATTTGACTCAGCCATGCCTCCTTGCCCGTCCAACATTTCCTCATTTCCAGCCCTTCTAGCCCCGATGCTCTTCCCTCTTTTCCCTCTGCCCCACTACAAAGTTTCTCCCTGCAAGCGGTCACTAAGTTTGAGGTGCAAAGGAGCTCCTTAAACTTGACCCCAAAAAAACATCTGGGTCAGATGGTTTAGATCCTTTCTTCTTTAAGGTTGCTGCCCCTATCATCGCCAAGCCTATCTCTGACCTTTTTAACCTGTGTCTCCTCTCTGGAGAGGTTCCCATTGCTTGGAAGGCAGCCAAGGTGCGTCCTTTATTTAAAGGGGGAGATCAAGCTGATTGTAACTGTTAGGCCCATTTCTATTTTGCACTGTTTATCAAAAGTATTGGACAAATGTATCAATAATCAACTGACTGGCTTTTTTGATATCTATAGCATTCTGTCTGGTATGCAATCTGGTTTTCGCTCAGGTTATAGATGTGTCACTGTAACCTTAAAGTTTCTAAATGATGTCGCCATTGCCCTTGAATCGAAGCAATGTTGTGCTGCTATTTTTAATGACTTGGTGAAAGCTTTTGATATGGTAGACCATTCTATTCTTGTGGTCCAGCTAAGGAGTATTGTGTTTCTGAGGGGTCTCAAAAATGCAGTGTTTAAAGTTAAAACATCTGCTCTCTCAGCTACTGCCTGTCACCAATGGAGTACCACAAGGCTCGATCCTAGGCCCCACGCTCTTCACAATTTACATCAATTTACATCAACAAGCTCAGGCAGTAGGAAGCTCTCTCATCCATTTATATGCAGATGATACAGTATTATACTCAGCTGGCCCTTCCCAGGATTCTGGGTTAGAGTTTTTCTCAGTCGCTTTGGTGCATTTCTTAGATCAAAAGTGCAATTCTTGATACTACTTGTACAAATTCCAAATCATCTAGTCACTTGTGCACATCATTAAAGCAAGTTCTTATTCCTTTGAACAAATTGTAATTGATAATGTACAAGTGTCAGCTTTTTTCCACATTATCAATTGCTCATGTCATGTTGATCAAAATATAGTAGATGGTTCTCTGTTGAATAGTCTTACCCCTCAAAACATCTAGGCATTAGTTCCTTGCATAAGCCATTACATGCAAAATTGTTGAACTATTTGTCATAAACGGTCAAGCATAGTTTTACACATTTCTATTAGATCTTTTGTACAAAAACGTGAATTGATGAATCGTGCAGGTGAAATTGACCCTCACTCATGAAGGAATGTAAAGTGTTAGTTCAACCAACAATCAACCAGTTGTCTAAATTGCTCAAAGGTGCATCTCATGAAGAATCAATTGGCAAGCATATATAGAGAGACCACAACACAGAGTTGCAATTTTCCAATAATGGATGGACCAGGAAACGAACAGGGTCAACAGCCAAGAGGAGGAAGAAGAGGAGCAAGGATGCGTGGTGGAAGGCAAAACAGAGGAAGAGGCAGAAGAGGACATAGCTGCATATCTGATGACATAAGGGCCACTATTGTAGACCATGTTGTCAATCATGGCCTTACAATGGCTGAGGCGGGTCGAAGGGTGCAGCCGAATATTGGGAGATCAACCGTGTCCTCAATAGTTCAAACATTTTGTAGAGAGAACAGGTCTGTCCACCAATGTACAGTGCACTGTTACTGTATATAAGCAGTATACTGTATACTTCCTACAATGCTTCATATTACAGTAGACCACTTGTATTTCACAGCATACAGAAATATACTCTATACAGATACAGTGGGGCAAAAAAGTATTTAGTCAGCCACCAATTGTGCAAGTTCTCCCACTTACAAAAATGAGAGAGGCCTGTAATTTTCATCATAGGTACACTTCAACTATGACAGACAAAATGAGAAAAAAAAATCCAGAAAATCACATTGTAGGATTTTTAATTAATTTATTTGCAAATTATTATTTAAATTACAGGTTGTAATGCAATAAAATAGGAAAAACGCCAAGGGGGATGAATACTTTTGCAAGACACTGTAGCAAAACCAGAACCAGAACTCTCTATGTGTCACGTTCTTTCAAAATCGAACCCAGAAGCAGACCAGAACAAGGAGAGTTCTCCGACCAGGCGGGAATGGGGTAAATGATCCGGGTGAGTAACTGAAGACAGAACAAACGGAGGTAAGTTTAAGGCAAGCAATATGTTTTAAAAAAATGTTTTTTAAATTATATCCAACTTGAGGCTGACACTATGGCACAACATACTGTTCATGGCTAACAATCCGGCAGGGAATGGATGTCAGGTCCGGGCTTATGAAGACGAGAGATGATGATCAGGACCAGGTGTGCAGATAGCTGATGGGATACAGGTGCGGGTAATCAGTACTCCCAACTGGCTACATTGCCCGGCAACCAGACAAAGTGTGTTCCAGAACGCCGGAAAAAACACTCCAGGACAGAACACAGGCAAAAAACAGACTCAGGAAACGGGATTTGTGACACTATGTACATAAATATAACCTACATTTAATCTAATTAGGAAGCTCTGGTGATGTTCATGCATAAAAAAACAGACAAAAGTCTCTAGACAAGGTTAATGGCTAATGTCACCCCGCCACAGGCTAACTTCCTGCCATTCATTACCTCTTCCTCTGTAAGAGTTGAGGGATAGGCCAATTTAGGGAGACCAAGGAAGTTGAGGCGAGACTGGAAATGGAGTTAGTTTGCTAACTCTAGCTTCGCCTGGCCCTCAAATTCAATTTAGTTGTTTAGTTGCAATCGAACCCAGTGGCCAATTCCGGAAACCCCTCCAGGTTTTTTTTGTGTTAAATTCATTTTGGGGAAAAACTCAAAGATGAGCGCCTCTGTGTCAGTATCAATAAAGCTTGAAACATTTTGTCTGAATAACTGCGACAAAGGGACAACCACAAGCAGATAACAATGCATATATTTTGCTTGGAGTTTGAATATACAAAACCTGGCCATGAAGAGAGAAGATGAATACTGTCTAATCGACATGTTAATCTAGTTTCTACTATCTCTTACTGACCAGAGGATGGGTAATAATGGTACAATTTGGCCTGTACTGGACTGTTTGTCCCTGAAATGTTTATCACCATCTGTCTCCATGTATACCTCTCCCTCTTCACCTCTCTCTCTCTCTCTCTTTTTTTCTTGTTTATCGTCCTGGCTCATTTTCTCTCTGTTGTATAACCTAACCCCTCCCCCTACCTCTCTCTCTCATGTGTACACTGAGTGTACAACGCATTAGGGATACCTTTCTTAGATTGAGTTGCACTCCCTTTTGGCCTCAGAACAGACTCAATTTGTCAGGGCATGGACTCCACAAGGGGTCGAAAGCGTTCCACAGGGATGCTGGCCCATGTTGACTCCAATGCTTCCCACAGTTGTGTCAAGTTGGCTGGATGTCCTTTGAGTGGTGGACCAATCTTGATACACATGGGAAACGATTGAGCGTGAAAAACCCAGCAGTTCTTGACTCACTCAAACCGGTGCGTCTGGCACCTTCTACCGTACCCCATACAAAGGCACTTACAGTATATCACAAAAGTGAGTACACCCCTCACATTTTTGTCAATATTTGAGTATATCTTTTCATGTGACAACACTGAAGAAATTACACTTTTCTACAATGTAAAATAGTGAGTGTACAGCTTGTATAACTGTAAATTTGCTGTCCCTTCAAAATAACTCAACACACAGCCATTAATGTCTAAACCACTGGCAACAGAAGTGAGTACACTCCTAAGTGAAAATGTCCAAATTGGGCCCAAAGTGTCAATATTTTGTGTGGTCACCATCATTTTCCAGCACTGCCTTAACCCTCTTGGGCATGGAGTTCACCAGAGCTTCACAGGTTGCCACTGGAGTCCTCTTCCACTCCTCCATGACGACATTACGGAGCTGGTGGATGTTAGAGACCTTGCACTCCTCCACCTTCCGTTTGAGGATGCCCCACAGATGCTCAATAGGGTTTAGGTCTGGATACATGCTTGGTCAGTCCATCACCTTGACCCTCAGCTTCTTTAGCAAGGCAGTGGTCGTCTTGGAGGTGTGTTTGGGGTCGTTATCATGTTGGAATAATGCCCTGCGGCCCAGTCTCCGAAGGGAGGGGATCATGCTCTGCTTCAGTATGTCACAGTACATGTTGGCATTCATGGTTCCCTCAGTGAACTGTAGCTCCCCAGTGCCGGCAGCACTCATGCAGCCCCAGACCATGACACTCCCACCACCATGCTTGACTGTAGGCAAGACACACTTGTCTTTGTACTCCTCACCTGGTTGCCGCTACACACGCTTGACACCATCTGAACCATATAAGTTTATCTTGGTCTCATCAGACCACAGGACATGGTTCCAGTAATCCATGTCCTTAGTCTGCTTGTCTTCAGCAAACTGTTTGCGGGCTTTCTTGTGCATCATCTTTAGAAGAGGCTTCCTTCAGGGACGACAGCCATGCAGACCAATTTGATGCAGTGTACGGCGTATGGTCTGAGCACTGACAGGCTGACACCCCACCCCTTCAACCTCTGCAGCAATGCTGGCAGCACTCATATGTCTATTTCCTAAAGACAACCTCTGGATATGACGCTGAGCATGTGCACTCAACTTCTTTAGTCGACCATGGTGAGCCCTGTTCTGAGTGGAACCTGTCCAGTTAAACCGCTGTATGGTCTTGGCCACCATGCTGCAGCTCAGTTTCAGGGTCTTGGCAATCTTCTTATAGCCCAGGCCATCTTTATGTAGAGCAACAATTCTTTTTTTCAGATCCTCAGAGAGTTCTTTGCCATGAGGTGCCATGTTGAACTTCCAGTGACCAGTCAGTATGAGGGAGTGTGAGAGCGATGACACCAAATTTAACACACCTGCTCCCCATTCACACCTGAGCCCTTGTAACACTAACGAGTCACATGACACCGGGGACGGAAAATGGCTAATTTGGGCCCAATTTGGACATTTTCACTTAGGGGTGTACTCACTTTCACCTGGATTCACCTTGTCAGTCTCTGTCATGGAAAGAGCATGTGTTCCTAATGTTTTGTACACTCAGTGCATGTCTTCCCCAGGTGCCAGACATGGGTGTTTCCTGGAAAGAGCCATGCAGGTCAAGTATTCTAGCGGCAGCCAGACTCCCCTCCCACTACCCCCCCCTCTTTAACATTCTCCCTCTCTCTCTCTCTCTCTCTCTCTCTCTCTCTCTCTCTCTCTCTCTCTCTCTCTGTCTCTCTGTCTCTCTGTCTCTCTGTCTCTGTGTCTCTCTCTGGCTCTCTCTCACTGTATCTTTCCCTGTCTCTCTCTTTCTCCCTCTCTCCCAGTGGGGTTTTAACAGCTATAAAGCAGACCTGACTGCCCTGAACAAGTCAAGTCAACATGGGTCTCAACACACTTTACAGCATGAGGCATCAACAAACCCAAAGAACAGTATATGAACAAGTCTTGGGTCTGCTGATGCTGGAGGATGTTTAGACGCACTGCCTCACCAAGCCAGCCATTGTGAGATAACTGGAGATAAAAATCTTCCAAGGAAATAAAAATCTTCCAAGGTTTTGTTTCAGTGTGTCTGAGAAGATACACCCGTTAATCTGATGTGAGAATGTGTCAATTAAAGTGCCAAGTTAGGGTAGGACTGTTTATCTGGTATTTGGGCAGGGTGGGACTGTTTATCTGGTATTTGGGAAGGGTGGGACTGTTTATCTGGTATTTGGGCAGGGTAGGACTGTTTATCTGGTATTTGGGCAGGGTGGGACTGTTTATCTGGTATTTGGGCAGGGTGGGACTGTTTATCTGGTATTTGGGAAGGGTAGGACTGTTTATCTGGTATTTGGGCAGGGAGGACTGTTTATCTGGTATTTGGGCAGGGAGGACTGTTTATCTGGTATTTGGGCAGGGTGGGACTGTTTATCTGGTATTTGGGCAGGGTAGGACTGTTTATCTGGTATTTGGGCAGGGTAGGACTGTTTATCTGGTATTTGGGCAGGGTAGGACTGTTTATCTGGTATTTGGGCAGGGTAGGACTGTTTATCTGGTATTTAGGCAGGGTAGGACTGTTTATCTGGTATTTGGGCAGGGTAGGACTGTTTATCTGGTATTTGGGCAGGGTGGGACTGTTTATCTGGTATTTGGGCAGGGAGGACTGTTTATCTGGTATTTGGGCAGGGAGGACTGTTTGTCTAGCATTTGGGTAGGGTAGGACTGTTTATCTGGTATTTCGGCAGGGTAGGACTGTTTATCTGGTATTTTGGGCAGGGTAGGACTGTTTATCTGGTATTTGGGCAGGGTAGGACTGTTTATCTGGTATTTGGGCAGGGTAGGACTGTTTATCTGGTATTTGGGCAGGGTAGGACTGTTTATCTGGTATTTGGGCAGGGTAGGACTGTTTATCTGGTATTTGGGCAGGGTAGGACTGTTTATCTGGTATTTGGGCAGGGTAGGACTGTTTATCTGGTATTTGGGCAGGGTAGGACTATGCTCACAAGCTGCTGCATAACATTTGTCAACACTTTTGACAGATTGTGGGGAAAGACTAAACTGTAGGTTTAGCATATCAGCATATCGGTTTTAGTATGCAGGCTGGGGAAGGAGATGCTGCATCGTTATTCAGAGAAGAGGGTCAGCAGGGTAATATTTTGACTCAGCTGGCTTTTTTACCGTTGGTTAGAGAGGTCGCTCAGAATGAACACTGTGACTGGAAACTGTTTTTTCGCCTACCAGCAATGACTTTGCTGATAACTTCTTTATTGAGGAAATATTTACTTACTATGGCTGAGATATGAAGGCACTAATTGGAAGCTGCTTTGGATAAAAGCATCTGCTAAATGACTAAAATGTGATGTAAATTAAACACACACCTGTACAGACAGACGGCACATTTTAGGCTCAAAGTGAAACCAAAATACCCCACTTCTTATTGATAATATATCTCCTTCATTATAACCATAAATACAGTCCATTTTACCACAAATCACATTGATGGATTGAGCTGTCCTATCTTATGATGGACTAGCAAGTCCTGTACAAGAGTAAAAAGAAAAGGCTGATTGTCTTCTAATGACTCTCCTCTGCTGCCTCTCCATTTTCCACCATCTATATTTAATCCACACTGTTGATGAGGACCACAGAGCAGAGATATCTTTCTGTCTCTGTCTTCCTCCCTCCCCCTCTCTGTCTGTCTTATTTTCTGTCTCTCTTCCCGTCTGTCCGTCCTCTCTCTTTACCTCTTTCTCTCTCCCCTTCCTTCTCTCTCTACTCATCCTGACCATGGTAATATAATTGAAAGTGAAAGTGCCAGTCAGTGGTGGAGAAGGAGGCGAACACTAACATGTTTCCCCACAGGCACCCAAAGTCAGCTCTGATTACCTCCAGCAGCAGCCCCCTGGGCCAATTAGCTGTTTTGCTTCGTGCTCTGTGATTGGCCAGCCTAAGCACCTCCCCTGTGTTGACATTCTAAGGCTAATGAGAAAGAGACTGGTGGGAGGTCAACACACAGGGAATGTTTCAATCAGTGTGAAACAGGGAGTGAGGTATGTGAATCAGTCTCACACTGCACTGTATTGACAATGGACAGGTCCTTGATGCTCTAGTAGTACAATAATGTACTTTTGCACCATGTTACGCAAACAATATTTTGACTTCCCAGACACTAGAAACCACATATACCTTGAGTTGGATTTGTATCAGCAGCAATGTTCTTCAACTCACCATTTTATTTTGTCATTTAGCAGATGCTGTTATCCAGTGACTTACAGTAGTGAGTGTGTAACAGTATAACTTTAATCCGTCCCCTCGCCGGGCGCGAACCAGGGACCCTCTGCACACAGACAACAGTCACCCACGAAGCATCGTTACCCATCGCTCCACAAAGCCGCGGCCCTTGCAGAGCAAGGGGAACCACTACTTCAAGGTCTCAGAGCAAGTGACGTCACCGATTGAAATGCTATTAGCGCGCACCCCCGCTGACTAGCTAGCCATTTCACATCAGTTACAAGTGCATACATTTTCATACTTTCTTCATACTGGCCGCCCGTGGGAATCAAATGCACAGCCCTGGCTTTACAAGCGCCATGCTCTACCAACTGAGCCACATGGGACCATGACTTGATACAGTATATGACTGTAATCAATTGATTAATTAAGTATTTTCATGCTGCTGACATGGTTGGCCACAGCTCCCAGGACGCATTATTTTCAGTCGTTAATGAAAGCTGGCTAACTAGCTTTAATCATTCCACTGCAGATGCTTTATCTCCCCTGACATCAGCTTGTGTGTGTGCGTGCCTGCATGCATGCGTGTGTGCAAGTGTACATGTTGAGGACAGAAGCTATTTGCACACTGAGGATCCTTAGCATTCCAGGTATCTCTCATTCTTCTTCTCCCTCTCTCTCTCGCCCTTTCTTTGTCACTCTCTCTCCCTCTCTCTCACTCTCTCTCTCTCTGTCTCTCTCTCTCTCTTTCTCTCTAGCTCTCTCTGTGTTTCTCGCTCCCTCTCTCTCTTTCTCTGTTTCTCTCTGCTGTTCAGTCAGGGGCTCCATTATTCATGTCTTCTTGGTCCTTGACCTCCTGGCGCCACACAGTGACGATGAGACACACCAATAACTGCAGGTGCCTCTGTGTCTCCAAAATATAGTAGGACGATTAGGATTTGGGCAAGAGTGTTGATCCTGTTCCTGTGGGCAATTTCTACCCTGAGTTTTGAATAAGATCAACTGGGCAAACAATTGGTTTGATTAGTCATACATTTCAGCAAAGCAGAAGGATGAAAATAGGAGTGGCGGTTGTTGGCTGAAGTTGCTTATTAGTGCTGCTGATGGTAACTGTGTGATTAAAAACGCAATAATGAACAACAAAATAATTCCACAAACATAGAAATGCAGTTATCAAGCCTAGTCCAATAAAGAGTAGTCAACACACTCCAATCAACCGTTTAGAATCAGGACAATATGTCACGTCTACTCTTGCTCCTCCCCTCCGGCGTGCGACGTTGCTGGAGTACTACCCACGGGTCCTGGGGTCATCATAACGCACACCTGACACTCATCAATATGATTCACACCTAGACCTCATCATTATGATTCACACCTGACACTCATCAATATGATTCACACCTAGACCTCATCATTATGATTCACACCTAGACCTCATCATTTTGATTCACACCTAGACCTCATCATTATGATTCACACCTGACACTCATCATTATGATTCACACCTAGACCTCATCATTATGATTCACACCTAGACCTCATCATTATGATTCACACCTAGACCTCATCATTATGATTCACACCTAGACCTCATCATTATGATTCACACCTGACACTCATCATTATGATTCACACCTAGACCTCATCATTATGATTCACACCTGACACTCATCACCTAGACCTCATCACCTCCCCTTCCTTTTGTCCATTCCTCAGTTGGTATTGTTCCTGTTTTCATGCAATCTTGCCAATGTTACGTTGTCTTGTTTCATGTTTGTTTTATTAAACACTTCACCTGCGCCTGCTTCTCGACTCACAGCGTCATCATTACACAAAAGTCGCTAAATCTAGAAAGTTGAGCCGTGCATGCTTCCTGTCTTACCAGCAGGAAATGAACACCATTAACTGTAAACAATGCACCTGCCACTACCTGGAGTGTGCTGCCAGAGATGTTGCTGTGACCTCATATTCACAAGAGCTGCCTGTGAGGCATTTGGCCTTACATTATTGTCTTCTCTCTCCAAGTGATTCAACATTTTTCTCCAACCATTCCTTTCTTCATGAATGAATGAATGACATGTGTTCTTTCCAAAGGTGAGTGAAGGATCATTTGGAGGAGGCTCATTTAAGCCATTTGTCCTGATTGAATCAGTCAGATATCAGATAGGGGTGAGCCAGGGACATTTGGAACGCTTCCCAAAAGAAACCCTGTTCTCTATATAGTGCACTAATTTCGACCAGGGCCCATAGGGCTATCCTGAGAGATGGGAAATGCATCAGTCGGCCAAAACAAGTTGAGCTTTCAGTGGAGTACTGAGTATACTGACCCCTACTCTGCACTGTGCTGGATGATGACCCGCTGCTGTAGGCTTTTATGTTATTGAAGGTTGAGAATAGACTGTACGAGCCTGTGTCATGGCTAGGAGGTTATATTTGTGCCAACTCTCGTTCTCTCCCTCGCTCTCGCCCTCTCTCTCTTTCTATTTCATTATTTCTTGGTCTGATCTCTCTCTCTCTCTCTCTCTCTCTCTCTCTGGATGTCACTCCACACATCCCCCTCCCTCTGTCCTCTGTAAATCTAGGCTGGCATCAGAGGTTATCAGTCCCTGTACAGTCTGTGCTTTTACTTTTACCTCAGAGGGACGGAGGGAGCCAGAAAGAGAGCTAAGGAGAGGGTGAGAGAAAAAAGTGAGAGGGAAGCCAGATTCCCCTCAGCCAATCAATCAGTACTGTCCATCCGGCTCAAAGACCAATGAGACTCCAGTGCACCTGGAGGTAAGCCAATCCGGAAGCTGGTTGGCGCACGGCCAAGAAGTGTTGAGAAGGGGAATAAGTGATTGAGTCCTGATCTTCCGAGGCCGGTGCTAGCAGAAATCAATCCACTTAAAAGCTTTGGTAAGTGCACGTGGCCCAAATAAATCAGCAGGTTCAATCTGTGCTCCTCTCCTAAATCAATGCATGGCACTCTTGGATTGCATCCCAAATGGCACCCTTTTTGAGTACACTACTTTTGTCCAGGGTCCCCAGTAGGGCACTATGCAGCCCCTCCGGTCCCCTGCTGCAACTCCACTCCTTTGGCGAGAGCTTCATCCGGGTAGACTGAGCTCTGCCAACACTGCTCACCCAGTTTCCACCCCAGCCACTGCATACAACGACTTGAGGGAGGTCTGTCGAATGCTCAGTCTTCTCTGCTCTCACGTGGTTGACTAGGGACCTTGGCAAAGTGTCAGCTCACGCAACAGATATCTGCAGATGACACTATGCCTGTTAGCTCTTAAGGTAATGAGCTGAATATCCCCTCTGACTTTAAATCTCCTAAGGGGCTTGGGCTAATGCACCTAAATTTACCAAGTGTGATTTAAAAAATGGACACAATTGACATTTTGGTGCAGCAATCATGTCCTGACATTCTGGTTCTCTCAAAAACATGGTTAAATGGTTCTGTCTCTAATAAAGACATTGAAGTTCATTCTTATAATGTATTTAAGGGGAGGAGTGGCCATATATGTCAAATCATGGCATCCCAATCTTTAATTCCCTTTTTTTTTATCCCCAATTTCGTGGTATCCAATTGTTAGTAATTACTATCTTGTCTCATCGCTACAACTCCCGTACAGACTCGGGAGAGACAAAGGTCGAAAGCCATGCATCCTCCGAAACACAACCCAACCAAGCCGCACTGCTTCTTTAACACAGCGCGCCTCCAACCCGGAAGCCAGCCGGCAGAAACAACGTGTACCTGGCTACCTTGGTTAGCGCGCACTGCGCCTGGAGTCGCTGGTGCGCGATGAGACAAGGTTATCCCTACCGGCCAAACCCTCCCTAACCCGGACGACGCTAGGCCAATTGTGCGTCGCCCCACGGACCTCCCGGTCACGGCCGGCTGCGACAGAGCCTGGGCGCAAACCCAGAGTCTCTGGTGTCACAGCTAGAGCTGCGATGCAGTGCCCTAGACCACTGCGCCACCCGGGAAGCGGCATCCCAATCTTTAACTAATTCTGTTCCCAAGAAATTTCAGCTGCTGGTTGTAGATGTGTCCATAAACCAGAATACATTGTAGGGGATTTGAATCTGGATTGGCTATCCCCGGCCTCAGATTAATTTAAGAGTATATGCATTGATTTTAATCTGACTCAATCGATCTCAAGACCCACACGGCTAAATGTCAAAAACCCTGTTAACTCCTCATTGATTGATTTTATTCTTACTAATAATCCCCATAAATTGTTGTCTAGTGGAGTATTTGCATATGATATCAGTGATCATTGTCCCATAGTATGTATTAGAGATACGAACCAGCAAAATACTAACCTGGTTTAATTAAGAACAGAAATGTTTAAAGGTTTTCTCCTCAAGGGTTTCCACATGACATGTTCTTCTCTGATTCAGCCACTGTTTCCTGTATTCCTGACTCTGAGTTGGCTTTAGAAAACGTATCCTTCATATTTATTTGTCTGGCAGATAAACACGCCCCTTTTAAACAATTCAGAGTCAAAGATAGATCTAACCCTTGATGTTCTTATGAACTATCTAAGCTCATTCAGATGAGAAATCAGGCCTGGGCCAAAGCAATGAAAACTGACTCTGTAGTGGACTGGAAATCTTTCAGACAACTGAGAAACCGATTAAATCAAGCTACTTTTAAAGCTCTATCTCTGACTCTGCTGGTGATCCTTCTACATGCACTGAAGCGTACAAATTCCTCTTCTTCCCTGCCTAACAAGTTCTGTCTGACTCTGGTATCACAACTGAGAAGAATAGGATTTTAATCATCATTGCTTTTAATCATCATTTTATCTCATCAGGCTTATAATTTGAGAGAAACTGAGGTTTAATTGACCCTGATCAGTCAATCGACTGCTCTTCCCTCTGCCAGCCTTGAGTTGACTCAATGGTTAACCCGTCAACTTCTAGTGAATCTTTGTTTTCATTTCAACAATTTACTACCTGTGATGTGCTAGATGCCTTGCTTAAGAATGATGTAAAAATAAAAACAAATCCACTGGGACTGATATGCTTGATCCATTTTTGCTGCAGCTCTCTGCCCCCCTGATTTCTGAATCATTAACCCATATGATTATATCTGGTACTATCCCCAAGGTTTAGAAATTGGCCCATGTACTCCCCCTTCACAAAGGTGGTGACCTTTGTGACCTAAATTATGGATTGCCCCATTTCTAAACTAGCTAAAATATTATAAACCTTGATTAATTCTCAGCTAAGATCTTTGTTATCTTTTAAATGTATTCAGTTGGGCTTTAGACCAGGTCATATCACTATCTCTGCTGCATCCCTAGTTATAAATTATGTGGTTAACTGTATGGATAAAAGGCTGTGCTGCCCTCTTCATTGACTTATCAAAGGCCTTGGATACTGTTGATCACTCACTGCTAATTCAGAGGCTTTCCTCAATTGGCCGAGACCAGTCTGCATGTAACTGGCTTAAAACGTTACTACATGAGAGATAGAAATCAATCGGAATCTACTGATGATGTTAAATCAGGTTTTCGGTACATACCGAAAGGTGTCCCGCAGGGGTCAATTCTGGGTCTTGTACTTTTTACTGTTTACATTAACAATATTGACTTGTCTGTAAAACAATTGCAACCTGCATTTGCATGCCGATGATACTGTTGTGTATGCTATTGCCCCCACGGTTGATCAGGCTCTATCTGAACTACAGTCTGCCTTCATCGTATTACAGAAAAAGAAGATTGAGTTAGTTAAGAAGCTGAGAATAAAAATGGTCTTCTGCTATTGAAACAAGTCCCGCCTCTCGCTAAATAGTAGAAAGCAGATTATTCAGTCGACGTTCCTATCAGTTCTAGACTATGGCGACATCATCTCTATGAACACATCTGCCACCTCATTAAAGTGTTAGATGCAGTTTATCATAGAGCACTGCTCTTTACTACAGGCAACAGTTTTAGTACTCATCACCGCATTCTCTACCAGAAAGTTGGTTGGCCCTCTGATGCCACGTAGGTTGATACATTGCTATGTTTTCATGTATAAAGCCCTTTTACAAAAACTCCCACTGTACCGCACATCATTACTGAACTTTAAACTTTAGTCACCACAACCAGGTCTCAGGGATGGCTAACTGAACATTCCTTTGGTCTCTGCTGAGTTAGGTAAAGCAGCTTTTCGTGCACCTTGTTTGTGGAACAATCTTCACAATATTCTTCAATTGGGTGTTTTGGTGCCTCAAGGGTAATTCAGAAAGTTGATTGAGGACCTTACTACTGTTTGAGAACTGTAATGCTCCGGGTGTCGTGGGTGTGAAGTCAAATGCAGGAGACAGAGTTCAATGCTGTGCGTCTTTTAATAGCACCAACGCACCACAGGGTGCTCACAAAAGTTACGTTCCCAAAACACAGGGAATCAAAAAATACAATGGAAAAATACACGACCAGGCACAAACACGTACCTTTACAACAGAGCCGAAGGTTACAATGAAATAATCCCGCACAACAACCAGGCGGGCCGGCTGTCTAATAAAGACAAACTAATTAAACATGAACAGGTGCTACCAATAAACATACAAGGAGGGGGAGGAAAAACAATCAGTGGCAGCTAATAGGCCGGTGATGACGACCGCCGAGCTCCACCCGCCGGGAAGGGGAAACGCCCTCGGTCGAACTCGTGACAAGAACCTTAATGTGTTTGTATTTGTGGGGGGTTTTCTGCTTGAATTTTGAATTTATATTTTGATGTGTGGTTTTTCTGTCATTTCTTTAATTCAGGCCTCATCTACAAAAAGAGGCCTTTCTTCTCAATATGATTCCCTGATATAATAAAGTTTAAATAAATAAAATAAAATCAGGGAATAGGATGCCATATGGGCCCAGGTCAAAAGTAGCACCCTATATAGGGAATAGGATGCTAAATGGGGCACAGACGGGGAGAGGGGGCACCACTGGACATTTTAGGCTGTTTTTAACCACAGGCACCTGGGAACCCAATGTAAATCAATGCGAGAGCTGAATGAATAATCTTACATCACTACACACTAATTAGCAATGTAAAAGCGGCCTATTCAGTTACCAGAAGACAAACTGTAAGGAGAAGTGGTCTATTCAGTTACCAGAAGACAGACTGTATCGAGAAGTGGCCTATTCAGTTACCAGAAGACAGACTGTATGGAGAAGTGGCCTATTCAGTTACCAGAAGACAGACTGCATGGACAAGTGGCCTATTCAGTTACCAGAAGACAGACTGTGTATGTAGAAGTGGCCTATTCAGTTACCAGAAGACAGACTGTGTATGGAGAAGTGGCCTATTCAGTTACCAGAAGACAGACTGTAAGGAGAAGTGGCCTATTCAGTTACCAGAAGACAGACAGACAGACTGTAAGGAGAAGTGGCCTATTCAGTTACCAGAAGACAGACTGTATGGAAAAGTGGCCTATTCAGTTACCAGAAGACAGACAATGTCATTGGAAGGACTTTGTTGGAGGGACCTTAAAGACACAGTGATACATCTGTTTTCAATTCAGACTTATTTTCCACTCAAATAAGCAAGGTTATCTTGCTATATTCGGTGACGTGGAAATGCTATATTTAGATTCATATACAACACTAGGACGGTTTAACTGACATGTTGGATGTTAGCCTGGTCCCAGATCTGGTTGTGCTGTCTTGCCAACTCCTATGGTCATTAGTTGGTGAGACGGCACAAACTGATCTGGGACCAGGCTAACATCCATCACCACAGTTCATCTACTCTAGTGCCACTAGTTGAATGTAGCATGCTTGTGGGGATTTCATGTAGGGGTGAATATGAATCGGGGCAGAGTGTGAGATGGAAGGAGGTGTGAAGTTCACAGAGAGGATGGAGTGATCTTCTGATGTGACATGTAGATGAGGATGATGATGGATGATGATGATGACATGTACTGACTGTGACAGAAACAAGAGCAGAATCATATTCTATCCTCCGCTGCCCTGTATGAGAGGCAGCAATCCTCTATAGTCCTTTCCAAGTTTCACCAATCCTCTATAGACCTTTCCAAGTTTCACCAATCCTCTATAGACCTTTCCAAGTTTCACCAATCCTCTATAGACCTTTCCAAGTTGACACCAATCCTCTATAGTCCTTTCCAAGTTTCACCAATCCTCTATAGTCCTTTCCAAGTTTCACCAATCCTCTATAGACCTTTCCAAGTTGACACCAATCCTCTATAGTCCTTTCCAAGTTGACACCAATCCTCTATAGACCTTTCCAAGTTGACACCAATCCTCTATAGTCCTTTCCAAGTTTCACCAATCCTCTATAGTCCTTTCCAAGTTGACACCAATCCTCTATAGTCCTTTCCAAGTCGATACCAATCCTCTATAGTCCTTTCCAAGTTTCACCAATCCTCTATAGACCTTTCCAAGTTGACACCAATCCTCTATAGTCCTTTCCAAGTTGACACCAATCCTCTATAGTCCTTTCCAAGTTAACACCAATCCTCTATAGTCCTTTCCAAGTTGACACCAATCCTCTATAGTCCTTTCCAAGTTAACACCAATCCTCTATAGTCCTTTCCAAGTTGACACCAATCCTCTATAGTCCTCTCCAAGTTGACACCAATCCTCTATAGTCCTTTCCAAGTTGACAGCAAGTGGTCTTACCAAGTAGAATAGACAAGAATTGAATAAAACAGTTTTTGTTTTTGTTACAAAACATTTGTCTTCTACTCCCAACTGCCATGCTCCATCCCACTGACTACCAACACTTAGATACAGGCTGTCACCAGACGGCTGTCTAAAACCCCTCCTCTCTATCTGGAACTGTCACCCCTCCAACATCAATGGGAATAATACATTAGCATCAGATATGATACAGTAGATACCAAAGTGTTTAAACTACTCTGCTGTATGTGTTAAAGCTTGTCTGCTGTCAGTGTGAGATGATGTTACAAAGACACTGCAGCTTGCTACTACAGTCAGTACACAGCTGATCATTTAGACGCTCCAAGAGTCTGTGACAGCCAACTGCAGAGACCAAATCCAATCCAATTAAAACAGGGAATGTCCCGGTGTGTGTGAACACTTTAAGCAGATTTCCTGTTGTTCAGTACAGATGCAATCTGAACTCTTTTATTCTATGTCTCTCTCTGTCACTCACTGTCTCTCCCTCTCTCTGTGTCTCTCTGTGTCTGTCTCCCTATTTATCTCTCTTTCTCTCTCTCTCTTTCTCTGTCTCTCTCTGTCTTTCTCTGTCTCTCTCTGTCTCTCTCTGTCTCTCTCTGTCTGTCTCTCTCACTCTCTGTCTCTCTCTCTCTCTCTCTCTCTCTCTTACTCTCTCTCTCTCTTTCTCTGTCTCTCTCTGTCTGTCTCTCTGTGTCTCTCACTCTCTCTATATCTCTCTCTCTCTCTTTCTCTCTGTCTCTCTCTGTCTGTCTCTCTCTGTCTGTCTCTCACTCTCTCTCTATATCCCTCTCTCTCTCTCTTTCTCTCTCTCTCTCTCTCTCTTTCTCTGTCTCTCTCTGTCTGTCTCTCTGTCTCTCTGTCTGTCTCTCTCTGTCTGTCTCTCACTCTCTCTATATCTCTCTCTCGCTCTCTGTCTCTCTATATCTCTCTGTCTCTCTATATATATCTCTGTCTCTATATATCTCTCTGTCTCTCTCTATATATCTCTGTCTCTATATATCTCTCTGTCTCTCTCTATATATCTCTCTGTCTCTCTATATATCTCTCTGTCTCTCTATATATCTCTGTCTCTCTCTATATATCTCCCTGTCATCTCTATATATCTCTCTGTCATCTCTATATATCTCTCTGTCTCTCTCTATATATCTCTCTGTCTCTCTATATATATCTCTCTGTCTCTCTCTATATATCTCTATGTCTCTCTCTCTATGTCTCTATGTCTGTATTTCTGTGTCTCTCTGTCTGTCTTTGTCTCTCTCTCTCTATGTCTCTTTGTGTCTGTCTGTCTCTCGCTCTGTGTCTCTGTCTCTCTCTGTCTCTCTCTGTCTCTGTCTTTCTCTCTGTGTCTCTCTCTCTGTCTCTCTCGCTCTCTGTCTCGCTCTCTATATCGCTCTGTCTCTGTCTCTATGTCTCTGTCTCTCTATGTGTCTGTCTCTGTCTGTCTTTGTCTCTATCGCTCTCTATGTCTCTATGTCTATCTGTGTGTCTGTCTGTCTCTCTCTGTGTGTCTTTGTCTCTCTATGTGTCTGTCTCTGTCTGTCTTTGTCTCTATCTTTCTCTGTCTCTATGTGTATCTGTCTCTGTCTGTCTTTGTCTCTATGTCTATCTGTGTGTCTGTCTCTCTCTCTCTATGTTTCTCTCTCTGTCTCTCTGTCTCTCTCTTATTTTTTCGTCCTTATTTTCTCCTCCCATCCATCCAAGTCTTTTAATCTTTTCACTCATATCCGGTCTCTCTCGCTCTCTCACTGCTCCTCTCCTCCGCTGTTAGAGAAGACATGGGATCCATGCCATGTTGTTCTTTCCCGTCTAAACTCTCTCCCTTACTCCCCTCCCTCTCTTGTTCCCTCTCCTCCCCAGCGGGATGTGCGTGTGATGGGGCCTGGTGTGAGCCAGGTCTGTTCCAACAGGATATTTATAGCTTTTCCTCATGTCCTGCTAGAGGCAAGGTCACAGCACGGAGAGAGAGAGAGAGACTCACTGTATACCATTCAGCTCAGACACCTATACATACCCAACAAAACATGCTGCCAGGGGTCTCTTTACAGTCCCCAAGACATGCCACCAGGGGTCTCCTCCCAGTCCCCAAGTCCCCAAAAAATTAATGGCAACGTACAGTATTATACAGAGACATGATGGTTACATACAGTATTATATAGAGACATGATGGTTACATACAGTATTATACAGAGACATGATGGTTACATACAGTATTATACAGAGACATGATGGTTACATACAGTATTATACAGAGACATGATGGCTACATACAGTATTATACAGAGACATTATGGTTACATACAGTATTATATAGAGACATGATGGTTACATACAGTATTATACAGAGACATGATGGTTACATACAGTATTATACAGAGACATGATGGTTACATACAGTATTATACAGAGACATGATGGTTACATACAGTATTATACAGAGACATGATGGTTACATACAGTATTATATAGAGACATGATGGTTACATACAGTATTATACAGAGACATGATGGTTACATACAGTATTATATAGAGACATGATGGTTACATACAGTATTATATAGAGACATGATGGTTACATACAGTATTATATAGAGACATGATGGTTACCTACATACAGTATTATATAGAGACATGATGGTTACGTACAGTATTATACAGAGACATGATGGTTACATACAGTATTATATAGAGACATGATGGTTACGTACAGTATTATACAGAGACATGATGGTTACCTACATACAGTATTATACAGAGACATGATGGTTACATACAGTATTATACAGAGACATGATGGTTACATACAGTATTATATAGAGACATGATGGTTACATACAGTATTATACAGAGACATGATGGTTACAATCAGTATTATACAGAGACATGATGGTTACATACAGTATTATACAGAGACATGATGGTTACATACAGTATTATATAGAGACATGATGGTTACATACAGTATTATACAGAGACATGATGGTAACATACAGTATTATACAGAGACATGATGGTTACGTACAGTATTATACAGAGACATGATGGTTACATACAGTATTATATAGAGACATGATGGTTACATACAGTATTATACAGAGACATGATGGTTACGTACAGTATTATACAGAGACATGATGGTTACATACAGTATTATAGAGAGACATGATGGTTACGTACAGTATTATAGAGAGACATGATGGTTACATACAGTATTATAGAGAGACATGATGGTTACGTACAGTATTATAGAGAGACATGATGGTTACATACAGTATTATACAGAGACATGATGGTTACATACAGTATTATATAGAGACATGATGGTTACATACAGTATTATATAGAGACATGATCACATAGAACTATCTTCCATCTCTATTTACTCAGCAAACAACAAAATAACCTTTAAACGTGGATTAAACAACATCTCATGGAACAGAGGGGACTGTGAGGACACACACACACACACACGTCGTATACACACACACACACACACACACACACACACAAAGTTGTGTTAGTTTGTAATGTTTAGTGTTTTTGTAGACCCCAGGAAGAATAGCTGCTGCTTCTGCTACAGATAATGAGGATCCTAATAAACACACTGTACAGACACTCAAGCACAAACACACACATATGAAGTCGCACACCCTCCAACTAAAGACACACATTTCCCACTCTAATTCACAGCACCTTCACACTCACTCAATCCCACACTGCCAAAGAGTGTAGACAAACACACACACACACATTGAGAGCAGCAGGTGTAGAGTGGGCGTTAGTAACGAGATGGATGTAATCTGTCAAGATGGCCGTCTCAGATGGAGTAAAACCAAACCATGGCGGACCGCTGGCCTCGTACAAAAAAGTGAACAATTCCAAGAGCTCCAAAACACTCAGTCTGGAGGGAAGAAAGAGCATTACTGTGTCCCAAAGAGCACCCTATTCCCTATGGGCCCTGGTCGAAAGTAGTGCACCAAATAGGGCATAAGGTGTCAATTGAGATGCGTCCCATGTTTCTTTAATGCAGCACACAAGAGAAAGTAATTCCATTCTCCTCTTCGTCTGTCCTTGGCAGCGACGGTAGCGACGCAGGTTTTCATCAAACTGACACTGTAGATGATTAGGTTCTGTGTTTTCAGAGGGGGGCTCGTAAAAACCTATCTATCCTCTCTGGTGATCAGGCTGTTGCCAAGGTAACAGTAGTAACGCTGGAAATGCTGTCCACACAGCACAGAGTAACGTACTAAATATTTTAGGTCTATTTACTATGAGGTGTCTACAGTAATAGAATTATTATATTATTCTTATTCCAAAATGTGAGGACAGCTCCAGTTGTTCGATGTGACGTGATATTGTCTGATTTCAGATCAGTAGATAAGTGTGGTCAGAGAGATGCTGTGACATGTAATGAGGGGAAAACTGACTCTGGATCAGAGTTGTCAGGAACAGTGTGTTGTATGTCTCAGGAAACAGCTCAGGGAGAGAAACTAATCTCTGCTCATTACCAGAGTCTGGCTTCCTGGGCCTAAGACAGGCAAGAGGATTCTGGTATTCAGACAGCACAGAGAAACCTACAGTGCCTTGCGAAAGTATTCGGCCCCCTTGAACTTTGCGACCTTTTGCCACATTTTAGGCTTAAAACATAAAGATATAAAACTGTATTTTTTTGTGAAGAATCAACAACAAGTGGGACACAATCATGAAGTGGAACGACATTTATTGGATATTTCAAACTTTTTTAACAAATCAAAAACTGAAAAATTGGAAATCAATCCATTGAAATAAATTCATTAGGCTCTAATTTATGGATTTCACATCAATCAATCAATCAAATGTATTTTTAAAGTTACAAGTGGTCTGCAGTTGTGAGGCCGGTTGGACGAACTGCCAAATTCTCTAAAATGACGTTGGAGGCGGCTTATGGTAGAGAAATTAACATTAAATTATCTGGCAACAGCTCTGTTGGACATTCCTGCAGTCAGCATGCCAATTACAAGCTTCCTCTAAACTTGAGACATCTGTGACATTGTGCTGTGTGACAAAACTGCTCATTTTAGAGTGACCTTTTATTGTCCCCAACACCTGTGTAATGATCATTCTCTTTAATCAGCTTCTTGACATGCCACACCTGTCAGGTGGATGAATATATTATTATATTATATTATTTAACATTTCTGGGATATTTTATTTCAGCTCATTGAAACTTGGCACCAACACTTTACATTTTTGTTCAATATATTAGGCTGCATTTCATTCTCAATCCTCTCAGACAGCTGGGGAGATTTGGTATGTGTCTAAATACTCCTTAGTGGCTTCCTCTACTCATGTCCTATACTCTTACACAGTACAGAGAAACCTATTAGGCTGCATCTCAATCCTCTTCTCCAGAGGGATGGCTGGGGAGACTTGGGTTGTACCTCAGTAGTCCTACGTGACTTCCTCTGCTCATTTCTACTCTTTGTTTGCAGGGATTCTGATAGATCTGGACAGGTGAATCTAACCAAGATGAGAGGGAAAGGAGATAGTAGAGAGAGAAAGGCCTTAGTAGAACCAGAGAACCGATACAGAAATGAATCCAAATCCGGAAGCCGTAATAACCGTGGGGGATAACATTAGCTTATTTATAGGTTTGTTGTTGGCAACACAAATAGATCTGGGACCAGGCTAGCACTTGAAAAACAATAGACTGCATTGGAGAGAGGAAATCAGCGATTAGGGTTTTGATGTTCTTCCCTAGTTTATTGCCATCCATCCATGTGACTGGCTGGGGTGGATGTGTAGCCGATGTGAAATGGCTAACTAGTTAGCGGTGGTGCGCTCTAGTGGCGTTTCAATAGGTGACGTCACTTGCTCTGAGACCTTGAAGTAGTGGTTCGAGGGTGACTGTTGACGTGTGCAGCGCGTCCCTGGTTTGCTCCCAGGTCGGGGCGAGGGGACGGATGTAAAAGTCTATACTGTTACTATACTGTTACAGATGCATAGAAATAGAATCACTAGAATGTGTGCAGCACCTCTGACCATGGCAACTTGACTGGTAAACTCATAGAAATATAAACCTATTGATGTGGATGAATGGTCCTGCATGCAGCCAAACAGAGGAAACCCTACTCAAACAGGAAGGGAGGGACTAAACAGACTTGTCTGATAAGAAACTCTCATTTCTGTTTTCCTTCACAATTAAAAACAAAATATTGTGGGTTGGATGCCCGTAAAATGAACACGGTCCTGTTCTTCATAAAACGAACACGGTCCTATTGTTCCTTGTCCACTGCCCCACATGAAATGCTCTTTCCACCCAAGTACTGCAGACACACAGGCTCGCTTCAACTACTGTTTACACTCACTCTGAGGGGTAAGTGGGTTATGTTAGATGAATCATGTGTCCCAAGAACCACAATGGTGGCTCAGCAGACATCCACCTGATTGGTAAAACCAATAAATGATGTAGCCTAGTAACTACAGTGCTCACAGTTTCCTTATCTGACCTTGAAGTTGCTGTGACCTTATGTGACCTTAGGTTATCTATGTTGCTAGGTTGTCAACAGAGTAGGGTTAAGTTGCCCATAGATCCTGATCTTGGGTCAGTTTTGCATTTTCCAAACTAATGGATGAAGTTAGGATTTGGGGATGGGAAGATGATCCTAGATCCTTTTCACTGACGGGTTATTACAGTTTTTTTTTTTTTTTTACAATCGCTAGGACCCATTTCGAATGACTTTGGTCACTTTTTCAAAACTCTTCACACAGTTCTCCTAACTAACTTTCAGCTTGGCACAGCAGTTAATTTCACGTTCAAAATGCCCTAAAACTACAAACACTTCATACAGGTCTCAAATCAACTCGTTCTTCCATAACACTAGCAAAGGTTGTCACCCAACAAGCACACGTTGTCACTCATAAAACAACGACCTAAACAACACTAACAGGTAGCATTACATTACAATGTTTTCTTTTCAAAACAAGAATGACACCTCTCTACTGTTTAGAATTCTCTGCTGTATATGTTACAGGAATGTATCAGACATGATGCAATATGCTCCAATATGTTTTATGCCTCTGTTGAGCGTTGCAGATCTGGCTGCACTCTCAGACCAGCCTCTCTCATTGATAGATCATGATTTATTACATGATCAGTTATAGTAGCCCTAATCTCATCTGAGACTACAGCTCTTGTTCTTCCTCTCAGTCTTCTTCCACCACGTATACCTACTCCTCTTCCTCTCCCAGCCACTCTTCTTCCTCTGTCAGCCACTTTATCTCTGGCTGGGTCCATGTTTACATTACAGTACAGCATTATTCCTAAGATGTCCCCTTTTGTATAGATGATAATGTAATTGAAAGACGTAACACCTAGGTAGGTGTTCATCTACAATGGGAATCAGCAGTGGTTCGTCTAATTGTTTTGATAGTATTTCATTTTTTAGATTTGGAATATATTTCAATACGGTATTACTGTAGAAATGTAGCAAATGTATGTCTTATTCAATTTTGTGTTATTTTAGGTTTTGAAAAGAGTATGTAAACATGTGTAAATTGTCCTGTAGGTACATAGAGTTTTGGTGGTGGTTGTGTCTGAGTGAGAAAAGAGTATCTAAACATGTGTAAATTGGCCTGTAGGTACATAGAGTTTTGGTGGTGGTTGTGTCTGAGTGAGAAAAGAGTATGTAAACATGTGTAAATTGTCCTGTAGGTACATAGAGTTTTGGTGGTGGTTGTGTCTGAGTGAGAAAAGAGTATGTAAACATGTGTAAATTGTCCTGTAGGTACATAGAGTTTTGGTGGTGGTTGTGTCTGAGGGAGAAAAGAGTATGTAAACATGTGTAAATTGTCCTGTAGGTACATAGAGTTTTGGTGGTGGTTGTGTCTGAGGGAGAAAAGAGTATGTAAACATGTGTAAATTGTCCTGTAGGTACATAGAGTTTTGGTGGTGGTTGTGTCTGAGTGAGAAAAGAGTATCTAAACATGTGTAAATTGTCCTGTAGGTACATAGAGTTTTGGTGGTGGTTGTGTCTGAGTGAGAAAAGAGTATCTAAACATGTGTAAATTGTCCTGTAGGTACATAGAGTTTTGGTGGTGGTTGTGTCTGAGGGAGAAAAGAGTATCTAAACATGTGTAAATTGGCCTGTAGGTACATAGAGTTTTGGTGGTGGTTGTGTCTGAGGGAGAAAAGAGTATGTAAACATGTGTAAATTGTCCTGTAGGTACATAGAGTTTTGGTGGTTGTGTCTGAGTGAGAAAAGAGTATGTAAACATGTGTAAATTGGCCTGTAGGTACATAGAGTTTTGGTGGTGGTTGTGTCTGAGGGAGAAAAGAGTATGTAAACATGTGTAAATTGGCCTGTAGGTACATAGAGTTTTGGTGGTGGTTGTGTCTGAGGGAGAAAAGAGTATGTAAACATGTGTAAATTGTCCTGTAGGTACATAGAGTTTTGGTGGTGGTTGTGTCTGAGTGAGAAAAGAGTATGTAAACATGTGTAAATTGGCCTGTAGGTACATAGAGTTTTGGTGGTGGTTGTGTCTGAGTGAGAAAAGAGTATGTAAACATGTGTAAATTGTCCTGTAGGTACATAGAGTTTTGGTGGTGGTTGTGTCTGAGGGAGAAAAGAGTATGTAAACATGTGTAAATTGTCCTGTAGGTACATAGAGTTTTGGTGGTGGTTGTGTCTGAGTGAGAAAAGAGTATGTAAACATGTGTAAATTGGCCTGTAGGTACATAGAGTTTTGGTGGTGGTTGTGTCTGAGGGAGAAAAGAGTATCTAAACATGTGTAAATTGGCCTGTAGGTACATAGAGTTTTGGTGGTGGTTGTGTCTGAGGGAGAAAAGAGTATCTAAACATGTGTAAATTGGCCTGTAGGTACAGAGTTTTGGTGGTTGTGTCTGAGTGAGAAAAGAGTATGTAAACATGTGTAAATTGGCCTGTAGGTACATAGAGTTTTGGTGGTGGTTGTGTCTGAGGGAGAAAAGAGTATCTAAACATGTGTAAATTGGCCTGTAGGTACATAGAGTTTTGGTGGTGGTTGTGTCTGAGGGAGAAAAGAGTATCTAAACATGTGTAAATTGGCCTGTAGGTACATAGAGTTTTGGTGGTGGTTGTGTCTGAGTGAGAAAAGAGTATGTAAACATGTGTAAATTGGCCTGTAGGTACATAGAGTTTTGGTGGTGGTTGTGTCTGAGTGAGAAAAGAGTATGTAAACATGTGTAAATTGGCCTGTAGGTACATAGAGTTTTGGTGGTGGTTGTGTCTGAGGGAGAAAAGAGTTCATGAAATTTGAAAGATGTAGTCATTGAATGCATGTTGTGCTCAGCAACGACAAATGATCCACAGTTTAGCCCACAAAGACTGCTGTTATGCTCACTGTGTAAAGAGTTTTGAAAAAGTGACCTAAGTATTGCGTAATGGGTCCTAGCGATTGTAAAAAACTGTAACTAACCTACACACAGTGACATTCGGGATAATATCTCTAATAATATAAATAATAATAATAATATATGCCATTTATCAGACGCTTTTATCCAAAGCGACTTACAGTCATGTGTGCATACATTGTACGTATGGGTGGTCCCGGGGATCGAACCCACTACCCTGGCGTTACAAGCGCCATGCTCTCCAACTGAGCTACAGAAGGACTACAGAAGGACCTCTACTTGAGACATGGATTGTGTGTGTGTGCCATTCAGAGGGTGAATTGGCAAGACAAAAGATTTAAGTGCCTTTGAACGGGGTATGGTAATAGGTGCCAGGAGCACCGGTTTGAGTGGTGTGTCAAGAACTGCAACTCTGCTGTTTTTTTCATGCTCAACAGTTTCCCGTGTGTATCAAGAATGGTCCACCACCCAAGGGACATTGGAGTCAACATGGACCAACATCCCGGTGGAACACTTTTGACACCTTGCCCTGACAAATTGAGGCGGTTCTGAGGGCAAAAGGGGATGCAACTCAATATTAGGAATGTGTTCTTAAAGTTTTGTCCACTCAGTATACATACAGAGACATACTGCAATATTATTGTAGGCATTTTAAATTGTGTTACAGTCACTACAGTAATATGCAACATAACCACACATTGGGACAATGAATGAAACAGCAACTAGAAGACTATGATTCTGTACAGAGGCACTAGTGTTTTCTTCCCCAATATGCCTCTGAAAGCTGATCTGAGGCCAGTTATATCTTACAGACACAGACACGTCATATGTGCTGACACAGCCTCCTCTGCATCAGTGACCATAAACTATCCTAGAGGAGGATGACAGTGTGTGGGTGTGTTTGTACATGTGTTTACATGTGTGTGTGTTCCTGGGAACAGGGCTCAGTTGAAGTTTCCTCTGGAGTGCAGTGGCTCTGCAGAGAAAGATTATGTTACTGCTGACTGGCTGAAAGTTACCTCCCCACCCATCCCGCCTCACAACACACACACACACACACACACACACACACACACACACACACACACACACACACACACACACACACACACACACACACACACACACACACACACACACACACACACACACACACACACACACACACATACAAACACACACACACACACAGTGATATATTATCTGATAGACTTGAGATGATCGTGTATCATTATGGTTTTGGCAACATCTTTGCCTCCCAGAAATGGGTGTAAAGTCACATGTGATCCAGGCTGTGTGTGTGTGTGTGTGTGTGTGTGTGTGTGTGTGTGTGTGTGTGTGTGTGTGTGTGTGTGTGTGTGTGTGTGTGTGTGTGCGTGCGTGCGTGCGTGCGTGCGTGCGTGCGTGCGTGCGTGCGTGCGTGCGTGCGTGCGTGCGTGCGTGTGTGTGTGTGTGCTATGTATGTAGGAACATTGGATGCATAACACCTTAGATGGAGTGTTTTCATCCACACTTACAGTATGTAATGATGTCTGGATCACTGTTAACACTAGTTGGAACCAGGAGCCCCTCAATTAAGGCACAGCATGTGTACATATACAACAAGATGAAATGGGGGAGAAAGAGGGTGAGATGGAGAGAGGGAGCAGAGAAAAGGACAGAGAGAGAAAGAAGGAGAGATGATGTGAGGGAGGGAGGTAGAGGGAGGGAAGGGGACAGAGAGAGAAAGAAGGAGAGATGACGTGAGGGAGGGAGGTAGAGGGAGGGAAGGGGACAGAGAGAGAAAGAAGGAGATGATGAGAGGGAGAGGGAGGGAGGGAGAGATAGAGAGAGAGAAAGAAGGAGAGATGATGAGAGGGAGGGAGGGAGGGAAGGGGACAGAGAGAGAAAGAAGGAGAGATGACAGAGAGAGAAAGAAGGAGAGATGAGGGGGAGGGAGGTAGAGGGAGGGAAGGGGACAGAGAGAGAAAGAAGGAGAGATGATGAGGGAGGGAGGTAGAGGGAGGGAGGGGACAGAGAGAGAAAGAAGGAGAGATTAGAGGGAGGGAAGGGGACAGAGAGAGAAAGAAGGAGAGATGATGTGAGGGGGAGGGAGGTAGAGGGAGGGAAGGGGACAGAGAGAGAAAGAAGGAGAGATGAGGGAGGTGAGGGAGGGAGGGGCAGAGAGAGAAAGAAGGAGAGATTAGAGGGAGGGAGGTAGAGGGGGGAAGGGGACAGAGAGAGAAAGAAGGAGAGACAGAGAGAGAAAGAAGGAGAGATGATGTAGAGGGAGGGAGGTAGAGGGAGGGAAGGGGACAGAGAGAGAAAGAAGGAGAGATGATGTGAGGGAGGGAGGTAGAGGGAGGGGGGCAAGGGGACAGAGAGAGAAAGAAGGAGAGATGATGTGAGGGAGGGAGGTAGAGGGAGGGAAGGGGAGAGAGAAAGAAGGAGAGATGATGTGAGAGAGAGAAGGGAAGGAAGGAGAGATGATGTGAGGGAGGGAGGTAGAGGGAGGGAAGGGGACAGAGAGAGAAAGAAGGAGAGATGAGGGAGGGAGGTAGAGGGAGGGAAGGGGACAGAGAGAGAGAAAGAAGGAGAGATGATGTGAGGGAGGGAGGTAGAGGGAGGGAAGGGGACAGAGAGAGAAAGAAGGAGAGATTAGGGAGGGAGGTAGAGGGAGGGAGGGGATGAGGGGGAGGGAGAGAGAGAAAGAAGGAGAGATGAGAGGGAGGGAGGTAGGGGAGGGAAGGGGACAGAGAGAGAAAGAAGGAGAGATGATGTGAGGGAGGGAGGTAGAGGGAGGGAAGGGGACAGAGAGAGAAAGAAGGAGAGATGACGTGAGGGAGGGAGGGAGGGAGGGAGGGAGGGAGGGAGGGAAGGGGACAGAGAGAGAAAGAAGGAGAGATGATGTGAGGGAGGGAGGTAGAGGGAGGGAAGGGGACAGAGAGAGAAAGAAGGAGAGATGATGTGAGGGAGGGAGGGAGGGAGGGAGGGAGGGAGGGAGTTAGGGAGGGAGAGAGGGAGTCAGGGGAGGAGGAGAGGGATGAAGAGAGGGAGGGAAGGTGAATCTGTATTCCTGTAATACTGAAATATATCTGTATATGAGGAATGATGAGTTATTCAATGAATGATTAACGTTGTGAGGTGGGTTATGGGGCGAGTGAACAATAACAAGGGGAAGAGATACCAACTACACTGCCTTTTTTAGAAGGAATCAAGGGTATTTTCTAGTACAAGTATTTTATTGTAGGCCTAGTATTTTATTGTAGACCTAGTATATTCTTGTAGGCCTAGTATATTCTTGTAGGCCTAGTAGACCTAGTATTTTCTTGTAGGCCTGGTAGGCCTAGTATTTTCTTGTAGGCCTGGTAGGCCTAGTATTTTCTTGTAGGCCTGGTAGACCTAGTATTTTCTTGTTAGACCTAGTATTTTCTTGTAGACCTAGTAGACCTAGTATTTTCTTGTAGACCTAGTATTTTCTTGTAGACCTAGTATTTTCTTGTAGACCTAGTAGACCTAGTATTTTCTTGTAGACCTAGTATTTTCTTGTAGACCTAGTAGACCTAGTATTTTCTTGTAGACCTAGTAGGCCTAGTATTTTCTTGTAGACCTAGTAGACCTAGTATTTTCTTGTAGACCTAGTATTTTCTTGTAGACCTAGTATTTTCTTGTAGACCTAGTATTTTCTTGTAGACCTAGTATTTTCTTGTAGACCTAGTAGACCTAGTATTTTCTTGTAGACCTAGTATTTTCTTGTAGACCTAGTAGGCCTAGTATTTTCTTGTAGACCTAGTAGACCTAGTATTTTCTTGTAGACCTAGTAGACCTAGTATTTTCTTGTAGACCTAGTATTTTCTTGTAGACCTAGTAGACCTAGTATTTTCTTGTAGACCTAGTATTTTCTTGTAGACCTAGTAGACCTAGTATTTTCTTGTAGACCTAGTATTTTCTTGTAGACCTAGTAGACCTAGTATTTTCTTGTAGGCCAAGTAGACCTAGTATTTTCTTGTAGACCTAGTATTTTCTTGTAGACCTAGTAGACCTAGTATTTTCTTGTAGGCCAAGTAGACCTAGTATTTTCTTGTAGGCCTAGTATTTTCTTGTAGACCTAGTAGACCTAGTATTTTCTTGTAGACCTAGTAGACCTAGTATTTTCTTGTAGACCTAGTAGACCTAGTATTTTCTTGTAGGCCTAGTATTTTCTTGTAGACCTAGTATTTTCTTGTAGGCCTAGTAGACCTAGTATTTTCTTGTAGGCCTAGTAGACCTAGTATTTTCTTGTAGGCCTAGTATTTTCTTGTAGACCTAGTATTTTCTTGTAGGCCTAGTATTTTCTTGTAGACCTAGTATTTTCTTGTAGACCTAGTATTTTCTTGTAGACCTAGTATTTTCTTGTAGACCTAGTAGACCTAGTATTTTCGTGTAGAGCTAGTATTTTCTTGTAGACCTAGTATTTTCTTGTAGACCTAGTATTTTCTTGTAGACCTAGTAGGCCTAGTATTTTCTTGTAGGCCTAGTATTTTCTTGTAGGCCTAGTATTTTCTTGTAGAGCTAGTATTTTCTTGTAGACCTAGTATTTTCTTGTAGGCCTAGTATTTTCTTGTAGACTTAGTAGGCCTAGTATTTTCTTGTATACCTAGTAGGCCTAGTATTTTCTTGTATACCTAGTAGGCCTAGTATTTTCTTGTATACCTAGTAGGCCTAGTATTTTCTTGTAGACCTAGTAGACCTAGTATTTTCTTGTAGACCTAGTAGGCCTAGTATTTTCTTGTAGACCTAGTATGCCTAGTATTTTCTTGTAGACCTAGTATTTTCTTGTAGACCTAGTAGACCTAGTATATTCTTGTAGGCCTAGTATTTTCTTGTAGTCCTAGTAGACCTAGTATATTCTTGTAGCCCTAGTATTTTCTTGTAGACCTAGTAGACCTAGTATTTTCTTGTAGACCTAGTATTTTCTTGTAGACCTAGTATTTTCTTGTAGACCTAGTAGACCTAGTATTTTCTTGTAGACCTAGTATTTTCTTGTAGACCTAGTAGACCTAGTATTTTCTTGTAGACCTAGTATTTTCTTGTAGACCTAGTAGACCTAGTATTTTCTTGTAGACCTAGTAGACCTAGTATTTTCTTGTAGACCTAGTATTTTCTTGTAGACCTAGTATTTTCTTGTAGACCTAGTAGACCTAGTATTTCCTTGTAGACCTAGTAGACCTAGTATTTTATTGTAGACCTAGTAGACCTAGTATTTTCTTGTAGACCTAGTATTTTCTTGTAGGCCTAGTAGACCTAGTATTTTCTTGTAGACCTAGTATTTTCTTGTAGGCCTAGTAGACCTAGTATTTTCTTGTAGACCTAGTATTTTCTTGTAGACCTAGTATTTTCTTGTAGGCCTAGTAGACCTAGTATTTTCTTGTAGACCTAGTATTTTCTTGTAGACCTAGTAGACCTAGTATTTCCTTGTAGACCTAGTAGACCTAGTATTTTCTTGTAGACCTAGTATTTTCTTGTAGACCTAGTATTTTCTTGTAGACCTAGTATTTTCTTGTAGGCCTAGTAGACCTAGTATTTTCTTGTAGACCTAGTATTTTCTTGTAGACCTAGTATTTTCTTGTAGACCTAGTATTTTCTTGTAGGCCTAGTAGACCTAGTATTTTCTTGTAGACCTAGTATTTTCTTGTAGACCTAGTAT
This sequence comes from Oncorhynchus keta, assembly GCF_023373465.1. NCBI lineage: Eukaryota > Metazoa > Chordata > Actinopteri > Salmoniformes > Salmonidae > Oncorhynchus > Oncorhynchus keta. The sequence continues at coordinate 296,421 of NW_026287627.1, read as the reverse complement.
TTTCTTGTAGGCCTAGTAGACCTAGTATTTTCTTGTAGGTCTACAAAAGAGAGTTCTCTGGTAATGGAAATATCACAGGTTAGTAAAATAGGGAAACAAGAAGGCCAGATAACAGGTCAATAAATAAGGTTAAGAAGTTGGCCAGATAACAGGTTAGTAAATCATGGAAACAGGTAGGCCAGATAACAGGTTAGTAAATCATGGAAACAAGTTGGCCAGATAACAGGTTAGTAAATCATGGAAACAAGTTGGCCAGATAACAGGTCAATAAATAAGGTTAAGAAGTTGGCCAGATAACAGGTTAGTAAATCATGGAAACAGGTAGGCCAGATAACAGATTTGTTTTGGTCAGCAAAAGTACACCAGAAATATACAAAACATTTAGTGGTATGCTAAATATATGATATACTCTACAAATTAACTTTCAATGAATACAAGAATCAAGACATATTGTGATATCAGAACTGCATTGGACCCATAGAGTGAATGAATATAAAATCAGTGAAACACATTACAATAGTCAGCATAGTCGTCAATAGTCCTAGACTATTGAGCACAAGTAGAGATTTGAGCAGAGTAAATAGGCTGACATTCCATTATTCCATGGCATTACAGACAGCCCTATCTTTGAGGTGTGTGTGTGTGTGTGTGTGTGTGTGTGTGTGTGTGTGTGTGTGTGTGTGTGTGTGTGTGTGTGTGTGTGTGTGTGTGTGTGTGTGTGTGTGTGTGTGTGTGTGTGTGTGTGTGTGTGTGTGTGTGTGTGTGTGTGTGTGTGTGTGTGTGTGTGTGTGTGTGTGTGTGTGTGTGTGTGTGTGTGTGTGTGTGTGTGTGTGTGTGTGTGTGAAAGTGGGGCCTAATGTCTGTACTTGTCTTTTCACTGTTCGCACAACAGTTCGCACAACAAAAGGCTATGAACGAAATGAACACACTGACTGTAAAATAATAAATATCTGATCAATTGTAATCATAGCCTATAGTCTAAGCCCTTAATGAACTGAGTTTTGTTGCTGAGCTGCCCTCTTGTGGCACAATAATAGTACTGATAGTTAAATGTGCCACCTGGTGGAAGAATATGTATGCATGTACTGTATGTACTGTATGTCTGCTACTAATATAAATGTTGCTTATGCTCTCTTGTGTTGTCTATTTTAGGGTGGACCTCTCAAGAGACAACCTGCATACAACTGAACTTTTTTCCAAAATAACCAGATTTTTCCCCCCATCCAGGCTGGAATGGCTCGACTTTACTAAAAACAAATGGATGGCGCTCTCTTCAGTAAATATTTTACCTAACCGTCTCTGGACGCTAGAAAAAACAATAACAGTGAACCTCCCCTATACCCAAAATAATCATTAAAACAAAGTGGGTAGCAGAGAACATGTCTATACCGTTTACCATCACTTCTTGGACAGACCAGAGCCTTACATATACAGTTTTAGAAACTGTTCTTTGTCCTTTAAGCATTACATGGCAACATGGGATTTTTGATAGCTTTTTATAAACATTTCATGCAATTCTACGTAATTTTACATATTAGCCAAATATTTTATAATGCCATACAAATGACCGAAATTCAGTGGTGTAAAGTACTTAAGTAAAAATACTTTTAAGTACTACATAAGTTGTTTTTTGGGGTATTGGTACTTTACTATTTATATTTTTGATAACTTTTACTTCACTACGTTCGTAGATAAATAATTTACTTTTTGCTTTTTCCATAAAATATATTTTTTTTTAAAGGACAAACAAGAAAAATAAGGAAATTATTTGAAATTATTTATACTTTTACTTTGATACTTAAGTATATTTTTGCAATTACATTTACTTTTGATACTTAGTTAAGTATATTTAAAACAAAACACTATTAGTCTTTTACCCAAGTAGTATTTTACTGGGTAACTTTCACTTTTACTTGAGTCATTTCTATTAAGGTATCTTTACTTTTACTTAGGTATGACAATTGGGTACTTTTTGCACCAATTCCGAAATTACAGACAAAGAATGGGCAGAGAGAGTCCTATGTGTTAATTTTATCATAAACTCAGCAAAAAAAAGAAGCATCCTCTCACTGTCAACTGCGTTTATTTTCAGCAAACTTAACATGTGTAAATATTTGTATGAACATAACAAGATTTAACAACTGAGACATAAACTGAACAAGTTCCACAGACATGTGACTAACAGAAATGGAATAATGTGTCCCTGGACAAAGGGGGAGTCAAAATCAAAAGTAACAGTCAGTATCTGGTGTGGCCACCAGCTGCATTAAGTACTGCAGTGCATCTCCTCATGGACTGCACCATATTTGACAGTTCTTGCTGTGAGATGTTACCCCACTCTTCCACCAAAGCACCTGCAAGTTGGGGGGAATGGCCCTAGCCCTCACCCTCCGATCCAACAGGTCCCAGACGTGCTCAATGGGATTGAGATCCGGGCTATTCGCTGGCCATGGCAGAACACTGACATTCCTGTCTTGCAGGAAATCGCGCACAGAACGAGCAGTATTGCTGGTGGCATTGTCATGCTGGAGGGTCATGTCAGGATGAATTTGCAGGAAGGGTACCACATGAGGGAGGAGGATGTCTTCCCAGTAACGCATGGCATTGAGATTCCCTGCAATGACAACAAGCTCCTTCTAATGATGCTGTGACACACCGCCCAAGACCATGATGGACCCTCCACCTCCAAATTGATCCCGCTCCAGAGTACAGGCCTTTGTGTAAAGCTCATTCCTTCGACAATAAACGCAAATCCAACCATCACCCCAGTGAGACAAAAACCGTTAGTGACGAGCACTTTTTGCCAGTCCTGTCTGGTCCAGCGACGGTAGGTTTGTGCCCATAGGTGACGTTGTTGCCGAGGTCGTCTGGTGAGGACCTGCCTTACAACAGGCCTACAAGCCCTCAGCCTATTGCGGACAGCCTGAGCACTGATGGAGGGATTGTGCGTTCCTGGTGTACCTGTCCCGCAGGTGTGATGTTCGGATGTACCAATCCTGTGCAGGTGTTGTTACACATGGTCTGCCACTGCGAGGACGATCAGCTGTCCTTCCTGTCTCCCTGTAGCACTGTCTTAGGCATCTCACAGTACAGACATTTATTGCCCTCGCCACATCTGCAGTCCTCATGCCTAAGGCAAGTTCATGCAGATAAGCAGGGACCCTGGGCATCTTTCCTTTGGTGCACTGCTAAAGCTAACTCTCTCTCCTCTGCTCTCATCCTTCTAGACCTATCGGCTGCCTTCGATACTGTGAACCATCAGATCCTCCTCTCCACCCTCTCCGAGTTGGGCATCTCCGGCGCGGCCCACGCTTGGATTGCGTCCTACCTGACAGGTCGCTCCTACCAGGTGGCGTGGCGAGAATCTGTCTCCTCACCACGCGCTCTCACCACTGGTGTCCCCCAGGGCTCTGTTCTAGGCCCTCTCTTATTCTCGCTATACACCAAGTCACTTGGCTCTGTCATAACCTCACATGGTCTCTCCTATCATTGCTATGCAGACGACACACAATTAATCTTCTCCTTTCCCCCTTCTGATGACCAGGTGGCGAATCGCATCTCTGCATGTCTGGCAGACATATCAGTGTGGATGACGGATCACCACCTCAAGCTGAACCTCAGCAAGACGGAGCTCCTCTTCCTCCCGGGGAAGGACTGCCCGTTCCATGATCTCGCCATCACGGTTGACAACTCCATTGTGTCCTCCTCCCAGAGCGCTAAGAACCTTGGCGTGATCCTGGACAACACCCTGACGTTCTCAACTAACATCAAGGCGGTGTCCCGTTCCTGTAGGTTCATGCTCTACAACATCCGCAGAGTACGACCCTGCCTCACACAGGAAGCGGCGCAGGTCCTAATCCAGGCACTTGTCATCTCCCGTCTTGACTACTGCAACTCGCTGTTGGCTGGGCTCCCTGCCTGTGCCATTAAACCCCTACAACTCATCCAGAACGCCGCAGCCCGTCTGGTGTTCAACCTTCCCAAGTTCTCTCACGTCACCCCGCTCCTCCGCTCTCTCCACTGGCTTCCAGTTGAAGCTCGCATCCGCTACAAGACCATGGTGCTCGCCTACGGAGCTGTGAGGGGAACGGCACCTCAGTACCTCCAGGCCCTGATCAGGCCCTACACCCAAACAAGGGCACTGCGTTCATCCACCTCTGGCCTGCTCGCCTCCCTACCACTGAGGAAGTACAGTTCCCGCTCAGCCCAGTCAAAACTGTTCGCTGCTCTGGCCCCCAATGGTGGAACAAACTCCCTCACGACGCCAGGACAGCGGAGTCAATCACCACCTTCCGGAGACACCTGAAACCCCACCTCTTCAAGGAATACCTAGGATAGGGTAAGTAAGGGTAAGTAATCCTTCTCACCCCCCCCAACAAGATTTAGATGCAAGTGGCTGTTCCACTGGTTGTCATAGGTGTTTGCACCAATTTGTAAGTCGCTCTGGATAAGAGCGTCTGCTAAATGACTTAAATGTAAATGTAAATGTGTTTTTCAGAGTCAGTAGAGAGGCCTCTTTAGTGTCCTACATTTTCATAGCTGTGACCTTAATTGCCTACCGTCTATAAGCTGTTAGTGTCTTAAGGACCGTTCCACAACCATAATTGTATATGGTTCATTGAGCAAGCATGGGAAGCAGTGTTTAAACCCTTTACAATGAAGATCTGTGAAGTTATTTGGATTTTTACGAATTATATTTGAAAGACAGGGTCTTGAAATAGGGAGTTTATTTCTCCAATGCCAAATCGGTGTGTCTTATTTGCAGCGAAACTGTCCCTGTTTGCAAATAATGAAATCTGAGACGTCATTAGGAATCTGAGCATGCTACTTCATTTAAGGTTAGGTTTTAAATCACATTTTAAGAAGATAAATTGTAGAAATACACTAGGTGTATGACTTTGTGGCTGTGGTAACTAGTGACGACCCTGTGGCGCTAATAATTTTACATTACAGAGAAGTCGACTGTTTTTACTCCGAGCGGAAAGGGAGTCCCTAGAGAAAGCAAGAACAAGATGGTTGTCAGGAGTAGTGCAGTATTATCATAAGGAGACGTATTCTTGGAAAACGTAGGAGGAATGGAGGGGAAAAGAGAGGGAGAGGAGGTCTAAGAGAGAGAGGGAAGAAGAGGGTGAGCTTGAGTCAGATAAAAATGTTGGGAAAAAGTAGATGGTTTGTTAAATAGGAATGATAGAATGTGTAAGCAGAGGGAGCTGAAGACAGGAGGAGAAATGGAAGTGAATGAGGGTGAAGTATTGGATGTGGTAGGTGTGGTGAAGTTATCGGGGACCGAGTTATGCACCGAGGATCAGGAGAAAGATGAGTCTGTGACAGTAGGAGTGAAGTTTATGGAAAAAGTGGACTCTTGCCTTCTGGTTGATTCATTTGTGGTTTCACAGTGGGTGAAAAAAGAGTTGGGTAATGTGGAATCAGTGAGGGTAACCAGACGGGTTCTAGTGATAATTGTAATGTGGAATCAGTGAGGGTAACCAGACGGGGTCTAGTGATAATTGTAATGTGGAATCAGTGAGGGTAACCAGACGGGGTCTAGTGATAATTGTAATGTGGAATCAGTGAGGTTAACCAGACGGGGTCTAGTGATAATTGTAATGTGGAATCAGTGAGGGTAAGACGGGGTCTAGTGATAATTGTAATGTGGAATCAGTGAGGGTCTCTAGTGATAATTGTAATGTGGAATCAGTGAGGGTAACCAGACGGGGTCTAGTGATAATTGTAATGTGGAATCAGTGAGGGTAACCAGACGGGGTCTAGTGATAATTGTAATGTGGAATGTAATAATTGTAATGTGGAATCAGTGAGGGTAACCAGACGGGGTCTAGTGATAATTGTAATGTGGAATCAGTGAGGGTAACCAGACGGGGTCTAGTGATAATTGTAATGTGGAATCAGTGAGGGTAACAGACGGGGTCTAGTGATAATTGTAATGTGGAATCAGTGAGGGTAACCAGAAGGGGTCTAGTGATAATTGTAATGTGGAATCAGTGAGGGTAACCAGACGGGGTTGTAATGTGTGGAATCAGTGAGGGTAACCAGACGGGGTCTAGTGATAATTGTAATGTGGAATCAGTGAGGGTAACCAGACGGGGTCTAGTGATAATTGTAATGTGGAATCAGTGAGGTTAACCAGACGGGGTCTAGTGATAATTGTAATGTGGAATCAGTGAGGGTAACCAGACGGGGTCTAGTGATAATTGTAATGTGGAATCAGTGAGGGTAACCAGAAGGGGTCTAGTGATAATTGTAATGTGGAATCAGTGAGGGACGGGGTCTAGTGATAATTGTAATGTGGAATCAGTGAGGGTAACCAGGGGGGTCTAGTGATAATTGTAATGTGGAATCAGTGAGGGTAACCAGAAGGGGTCTAGTGATAATTGTAATGTGGAATCAGTGAGGGTAACCAGAAGGGGTCTAGTGATAATTGTAATGTGGAATCAGTGAGGGTAACCAGAAGGGGTCTAGTGATAATTGTAATGTGGAATCAGTGAGGGTAACCAGAAGGGGTCTAGTGATAATTGTAATGTGGAATCAGTGAGGGTAACCAGAAGGGGTCTAGTGATAATTGTAATGTGGAATCAGTGAGGGTAACCAGAAGGGGTCTAGTGATAATTGTAATGTGGAATCAGTGAGGGTAACCAGAAGGGGTCTAGTGATAATTGTAATGTGGAATCAGTGAGGGTAACCAGAAGTGATAATTGTAATGTGGAATCAGTGAGGGTAACCAGAAGGGGTCTAGTGATAATTGTAATGTGGAATCAGTGAGGGTAACCAGAAGGGGTCTAGTGATAATTGTAATGTGGAATCAGTGAGGGTAACCAGAAGGGGTCTAGTGATAATTGTAATGTGGAATCAGTGAGGGTAACCAGACGGGGTCTAGTGATAATTGTAATGTGGAATCAGTGAGGGTAACCAGAAGGGGTCTAGTGATAATTGTAATGTGGAATCAGTGAGGGTAACCAGACGGGGTCTAGTGATAATTGTTTGTGTTTCTGTTGGTCAGAGGGAGAAGGCGCTCAGAGTAAAACAAATGGGGGCAAAGAAGGTGAATTGTCTTCCTCTCTCTCAATACCAATGAAAGGAGTGATAAATGGGGTAGCAGTAAATATAAAAGTTGACCAGCTGAGGGGAAAGATTCCCGGTGTATGTGATGCTCGTCGTTTGACCTGACGCAGACAGGGTGGCGAGTGGGGAAACAGAAGAGTCATTGTCTGTTCGTTTTAGTTTTGAAGTTGAGTCTTTGCCCGACAAAGTGAAGTTAGGAGATATAAATGATCCTGTACAAGCCGAATACATTACGATGTCATAGGTGTCAAGCTTATGGACATGTGTAGGAGGGAGGGGCCAAGGTGTGCAGAAGGGCATGAGACAAAGGAATGTGTAGTATTGGGGAAAGTAGTGGAATGTGTTAATTATAGGGGTGCCCATGGAGCTGGGGATCAGACATGTCCCGTGCGAGAGAGGCAGGTTGAGGTTTCCAGGGTTAGAGTAGTGCAGAAGTTCTGAGGCAGTGAAGAAAGTAGTGGAATGTGTTAATTATAGGGGTGCCCTTGGTGCCCTTGCCCTTCTGGGGATCAGAAATGTCCTGTGCGAGAGAGGCAGGTTGAGGTCTCCAGGGTTAGAGTAGTGCAGAAGTTCTGAGGCAGTGAAGAAAGTAGAGGAAGATGGGTTAATGGGGAGGAGTGTTGAGACTAGTTGAGCTATACCAGTACAGAGGGATAAGCCAAACAGTGCTATACGTTTCAGTAAGATTGGATTTTTAGCATTTGTAGAAATTATTATCAACTGTTATCAACTGTACTGCAGGGATGGAATGGAAGTCCCAGAAAATGTAGGTTGTGGTGGCAGCTGCAGAGCTGTTACAGGGTGTGTTAAGTGGTGATGTCCCATCCTTTCAGGATGATGGCATGAGGTAGGAATAAATACATGTAATTATTGGAGTAGGGTGGTGTTAACTTGATTTTATATGACTTTGAAATTAGTGAGTGTAGTGTTCGAAGGTATGGTGTTTATTTAATACATTTGCCTTTTTCAAGCAATAAACACCCTACCTTCGAACATTACACTCACACACTCTAGTAGGTGGCGGTAATGCAGCAAATTGGATGCCAACCGCCGTTAAACCTCACAGAAGAAGATATTTTTTACTCCAAAGGATCATGGGAACTTCCTTTTCAGAAGATAGCGATGTGCTGTCAACGTTTTACGGCTCATTCCATTTTGTGATACTGCAGAGAGGTGGATCGTGGCTTTTTAATCTTTTGACTACATTTTTGGTCGTAAGACGCATCATTGTAACGTTTTATTTTGATTCAGTTGAATTTACCCAGCTGTATAGTTGTGAATTATATAGCTAATTTGGCTGGCTGAGTTGATTACAAACGGCTAACTCACAGACACGATTTATTTTTTAACATTTTGTGAAATGTGCTTGGACAGCATGGAAACTGAAGTGGAATTTGAAGTACTGAAACCATGCTGCTCCAGAAGATCTGGTAAACTTTCAAAGTGCAGACTGAGGAAACTTCTCCATTTGAGTTCCAAGGAAGGCCTGAAACGGTGGCGCACCAACCTTGTCAAAGCCACTCTCAAAAAATACATTCGTTACGAACAGAAGAGGGTACTCACTAAACTGGTCAACCAAGAACAACTTTTGACCGACAACGGCGAAGAGATGACGTATATGACGACCGAGAATATCGGCAGAATTACACGACCACTAGGCGCAATGGCGCCAAAGAACACAACACAGTATCTGATGGACATGGTATACGACGACATGCACATCGACACCAGTTCCAACCAGTTCAAGTCGCACCCAGTTTCATTTGTTTCTAGCGCCTCTCTTTCACCCAGGAGCGCGTGTGAAAGTTCTCTTGACTTTCAACAGAGGGACTTCGACGAAATGTATCTCCATTTTGAATCATGTTGATCAGGCTTGAACCAGTCTGTGGCAGAGCTGACCAATGCAATGACTCTAAACCTCGCAAACCAAGGTGTGCATAAGGTTATTGTAAATAAGATGTCTATTGTAAATAAGACCCTAGTTAATTACTGCCTGTTTGTTTTTATTTTGTGAACGTTTAATTTAACGTTAACAAATTTGAATTTCATTTGACTATGGTCTATTGCACAATCATGTTACATTTTGGGCTTTCCTTGTCCTCACAGCGACGCACCGGACGCTGCCTGTCAGTAGGGGGCGCTCGTTCGCAGCGTCGCTTCCGGTGAAGTTGAGTCCACCGCTAAGGTATCCCAGGTAAACCTGCGTCACCAACAGGTAAACGTGGCAGGTAGTGGAGTCGTCAAGGTTCTATGGTGCAATTTGACTTCATTTGGTTGCATTTCATTGACCTCACTACAGGTGTAGTCTCATAGATATGGAGTAATTAGCCTTTGGTCGACTTGGTTGTATACACAGTACCCAGATGTGTTCACGGCCATCTGCTGTATTTACTCTTGTGCGAGCCTTTTTCAGGTCACTCCTTGCCTCCTACCTGACTGCAATCAGCTCGGCTGTTGCCAGATCGATGGACACGTGCGGATGACTGAGGAAGGAAGTAAGGTTTCAAGTCCACTTCACATGTAGTGTTGCAGTTCTAATGTACACTTAATGGGTAATACTGACTTGATTAGCAATCATGTTACCAAATGCAAGTTTGGGTAATATTCACTCATTACAGATGTTACCCATAGCAAAGACATTCAATCCATTTTTGAATAATTAATGTAAACGTTTGTTTAAAAACATGTCGCCAATGACATCGGTGTAAATGTGTTGTATGTGTCTGGACATGTTGAGATCCTAACTTCCTAGTTATATGCTCTTGTGAATAAAAGTCTGACATATTGCCACTTTGTTAATAGTTTTCTGTACTTTGAAGCTCTTTAGTGTCACTCTGCTTTCACATGTTGGTATTTCAACTAATATGATGTGGCCAGAAATGTGTGTTTTTAAGAACTGCGGTAGAATGCACATGGTTCAATTTAAAATTTGGTTGTCAACAGTTCTTGTTGGTCACTCAAGGCAGATGGTTGGCTAGACATAATCCAAGAAGGTTATCTAGTGATTGACCTCGAATCCATATTAAGTTGTTTACAGCTGTTATTACTGGCAACATCACCACCCTGTCAATGTTTAGATTTGCATCAAAATAGCTGTAAACCTATTTCTCTGCCCAATGGCTAAATTAGTAGAATCGCAGACCTGTGAGTGACTGTGGCCCTCGAGTTCAGAATGTTTTTTGCCCATCCCTGCTTTATGGAGCTCTGGGGGAATTTGAATGGTGTAAGGTTTAGCTGTCAGTGCTCACCCATGATAAACATGACTGCATTAGGACAATGACAAGATGGTAACAACCTCGTATGAGACAACTCCCTGTATTTCCTTTCATAAAGGGAGTAAGAAACTATTCCCTCATCAATTTGTAGGCTGGCAATAGTTTTTGATCTCTCCCTCATACACAGGTGTACTTACATGCACTCTGTATTACTCTGTTTAGAGATTCTAGAAATAGACTCCACCACCATCATGGAAAGAGCTCAATAGCTCAGCCTCAAATCTATTAAAGGTCAGAGGGGTGGGACCTCTGGCTTTCTCATCCAATGGGTTTTGAGGAAGAGGGGTATGCAATTGAGATTGTCCACATGTCTTACAGCCTTTTATTATAGGCCTCCTTCAGTTAGGGTTGAGAGCAGACATGCTCTTCCCTTCATGGATGACTGAAAAGCCTTTTGGTGTTGTAGTAGGACAGATACTTTAAAACAGCCAGTGAGAGTAGGTTGTACTGGAATCCTTCTTTGTGAGTATGGAGTAAGGTTACATTGCATTAGTCAGCCTGGTCTCCTAGACTAGATGTAACAGTCAAGAAATTCCAGGACACTCGAATTAGGAGATGTTACGTTTGGTATGGTTACTTAAGGCTAAAACGAAAGGTGTGTGTATATCAAATGTCTAGCAACCTAAAGGTGAGTTTGAATATCACGGACAACTTCAGCATTTTAGTTCATTAGCAACTTTTCAACTACTATACATTGTTAGCTGCTTAGCATGTTAGCTAACCATAACCGTTTAACTTAATGCCTAAATTTAACCCCTTGCTAGAATTTGTAAGATATGAATTGTAATTTGTGACATGTCATACAAAGGGGTATGTACATCCACAAATTAATATGTACTGTACCTTACAAAAAGTTACATGTACTAAATGGAGTGTCTGGGATTTATGTACAGAATAATACAAAATGCTCTGTGACCAGGTTAGCCTAGTGCGTCAGATCAGTTTTCTCAGCAGACTCACCATCTACCATACTGTACCTCAAGCCATGAACTGACCTCCATCTTCAGAGGATACAGCTTTCAAAGCCTCTTGGTTCACCTTTAATGATATTATTGCTTGTATGTTTTCTTTGCTCTTGAAGTGTTTTGAGATTCTACGAAAAGTACTATACAAATGTATAACATTTTTAACATATTGGGCAAAGTCCTTGTACTGCCAACCCTTGTTGGTTACCACAAAGCTGCGGTGCATCCCAAGCTCTCCTTCCTCCTGTGTTCACTGAGCAGTGGTGCATCCCAAGCTCTCCTTCCTCCTGTGTTCACTGAGCAGTGGTGCATCCCAAGCTCTCCTTCCTCCTGTGTTCACTGAGCAGTGGTGCATCCCAAGCTCTCCTTCCTCCTGTGTTCACTGAGCAGTGGTGCATCCCATGCTCTCCTTTCCTGTGTTCACTGAGCAGTGGTGCATCCCAAGCTGTGTTCATCCCAAGCTCTCCTTCCTCCTGTGTTCACTGAGCAGTGGTGCATCCCAAGCTCTCCTTCCTCCTGTGTTCACTGAGCAGTGGCATCCCAAGCATCAGTGGTGCATCCCAAGCTCTCCTTCCTCCTGTGTTCACTGAGCAGTGGTGCATCCCAAGCTCTCCTTCCTCCTGTGTTCACTGAGCAGTGGTGCATCCCAAGCTCTCCTTCCTCCTGTGTTCACTGAGCAGTGGTGCATCCCAAGCTCTCCTTCCTCCTGTGTTCACTGAGCTGCGGTGCATCCCAAGCTCTCCTTCCTCCTGTGTTCACTGAGCAGTGGTGCATCCCAAGCTCTCCTTCCTCCTGTGTTCACTGAGCAGTGGTGCATCCCAAGCTCTCCTTCCTCCTGTGTTCACTGAGCAGTGGTTCATCCCAAGCTCTCCTTCCTCCTGTGTTCACTGAGCTGCGGTGCATCCCAAGCTCTCCTTCCTCCTGTGTTCACTGAGCTGTCCCAAGCTTCCTTCCTCCTGTGTTCACTGAGCTGTGGTGCATCCCAAGCTCTCCTTCCTCCTGTGTTCACTGAGCAGTGGTGCATCCCAAGCTCTCCTTCCTCCTGTGTTCACTGAGCTGCGGTGCATCCCAAGCTCTCCTTCCTCCTGTGTTCACTGAGCAGTGGTGCATCCCAAGCTCTCCTTCCTCCTGTGTTCACTGAGCAGTGGTGCATCCCAAGCTCTCCTTCCTCCTGTGTTCACTGAGCAGTGGTGCATCCCAAGCTCTCCTTCCTCCTGTGTTCACTGAGCAGTGGTGCATCCCAAGCTCTCCTTCCTCCTGTGTTCACTGAGCAGTGGTGCATCCCAAGCTCTCCTTCCTCCTCCTGTGTTCACTGAGCAGTGGTGCATCCCAAGCTCTCCTTCCTTCACTCCATCCCAAGCTGTTTCACTGAGCAGTGGTGCATCCCAAGCTCTCCTTCCTCCTGTGTTCACTGAGCAGTGGTGCATCCCAAGCTCTCCTTCCTCCTGTGTTCACTGAGCAGTGGTGCATCCCAAGCTCTCCTTCCTCCTGTGTTCACTGAGCAGTGGTGCATCCCAAGCTCTCCTTCCTCCTGTGTTCACTGAGCAGTGGTGCATCCCAAGCTCTCCTTCCTCCTGTGTTCACTGAGCAGTGGTGCATCCCAAGCTCTCCTTCCTCCTGTGTTCACTGAGCAGTGGTGCATCCCAAGCTCTCCTTCCTCCTGTGTTCACTGAGCAGTGGTGCATCCCAAGCTCTCCTTCCTCCTGTGTTCACTGAGCAGTGGTGCATCCCAAGCTCTCCTTCCTCCTGTGTTCACTGAGCAGTGGTGCATCCCAAGCTCTCCTTCCTCCTGTGTTCACTGAGCAGTGGTGCATCCCAAGCTCTCCTTCCTCCTGTGTTCACTGAGCAGTGGTGCATCCCAAGCTCTCCTTCCTCCTGTGTTCACTGAGCTGTGGTGCATCCCAAGCTCTCCTTCCTCCTGTGTTCACTGAGCTGTGGTGCATCCCAAGCTCTCCTTCCTCCTGTGTTCACTGAGCTGTGGTGCATCCCAAGCTCTCCTTCCTCCTGTGTTCACTGAGCTGTGGTGCATCCCAAGCTCTCCTTCCTCCTGTGTTCACTGAGTTGAGAGGAAATAACTGGTAACTTGCTCTAGTTTGTCCATATCATCCAATCCAATTATTTTGGTTTACCATACAGATGTAGAAACATCTTCCAACCAAGTTACTGATCAAGTTCTGGTAACAGGCCAGTTTAATTTGCCAGTGATTGAATATTGACATTTAAACATGAATGAGGTTGTCAAAGTAACTGTCCAATGTTTTCAGATTTCTACATATGACCTATAATTATTTACAATATGAGTGAAATTATTTTCCTTCCAAAAATGGTAATGAAGTTTGATAAAGGGAGGATTTTCTGTACTGGAACGGTGTGGGTGGATGCCGGTCAAATCAAGTTCTGAGTTTGTCATGAACAAAACAAATGGCATATGGCATAGAATACATCATCTATCAAAATGCTTACAGGTTCCTCAATGCAAGAACAATAAATAATACAAGAGAATACAAACACAAAGTAAATGAAATAGAGTAAAGAATTTTGGCTTAAGTATAATACAGGAAAGCACAATTTATAGTCCAATATTTACATGTGTATTGGGGAAGGGATGGATGGGGGAAGGTGTATAAATACATTGAGCAGTATAAGAGTGGTATCCACAGACACATTACAGTTTATTGGTCAGTACACGTCTTTGCAGATGCAACGAAATGTGTTTGTTTTTTTGCTCCAGTGTGGTAATACTATTCATGGGAGTATTGGCCAGCTCACCCTCTAGACTGCTGATTGGCCAACGCAATCTCCTCTAGACCGCTGATTGGCCAGCTCATCCTCAGGAGAATGACATTATGCTGTATGAGGAAACACTTTTTACATCCACTAGGTGGAACTGCTTGTCCAGTGTCGAAGAATGAAGTTGTAGTTAGCCACAGATCTGTCAGCTGCCATGAAAATAGCACAGTGTGGAGGCTTGTCTGTTGCATACATACATTCAGTCTGTTACTGTGGGTGATTATTTTATCATGCGAGAGAGAGAGGCAGTGACAGAACGCAGTGTCTCAATTGGAGTGGAAGTAGAGATTTACATGCTTGGTCATATAATATAATGGCCGAGGGGTGCAGAGAAAGTGTTTCAGCGGCTGTTCCCCTCATCTTTACAAACAGTACATATCTCTACAGTTAACAGCTTGCCCTGTCCTCCACCCCTACTGTGCCCCATTGCTTTTGGCCCAAGCATACTCCCTAAACAGGTGCTCCCTCTCACATGCTCTTCTTCCCGTCCCTCAACATGTTAGGTATCATACCAAAAGTTGTCACAGGGTGGCGCCAAAGCCTTATCAACAGCCACAACCGGTCAAGACCGGTCTTGGTTGTTCTCAGGTCAATGTGAGAAGTGACGCAGACACTGAGGCGTTGATTATCGACGGTCTGCTTTTAGACGGCGGCGCGTGTCATCTGTCCTAGCGAGGGACACACACTTGAGTTTTTTCAAACTGACGGTGGCAGGCAGGCAGTGGGCAGGGACCGACGTCTCGGGTTACACAGCTACGGTGGCAACATCCTCAATGTCTGGCTTGCTGGCTGGGTTGTGGAGTGAGGGACTTGTCTGAAGGAAACTAATAATTTCTTCCTCTTTGGCCGAGTGAGAGTGACACGTTGGTTTCACCCTGTGTTTTATAGCAGCTCTGCCTCCCCTTGTCACCTGTGTGGCCCGACAGTTCACTACTACCAATCTACACGATCGCCCTGTGACTGCCAAGACTAATGGTCAACACTTTCACCCTGGTAGGTGGAGGGAACAGACAGTCAAGGCTGCCGTTTGTGTGGTTGAAAGCAATACATATCTTCAACACATCTACCCACATGAAAAATACTATAGTATACTATGGTTAAATACTATAGTATTCACTGTGTTTTTGCAGACTTTACTGGAGTATTTACTGTAGTGTTGCAGACATGACTAGTACACTGTAGTATTTAGAGTTTTCTATAGTATAAATACTGTAGTAAAAACTATTTTGCATACAGTACCAGTCAAAAGATTGGACTCACCTACTCATTTCTACATTGTAGAATAATAGTGAAGACGTCAAAACTATGAAATAACACATGGAATCATGTATTAACCAAAAAAAGTGTTAAACAAATCAAAATGTATTTTAGATTCTTCAGTAGCCACCCTTTGCCTTGATGACATCTTTGCACACTCTTGGCATTCTCTCAACCATCTTCATGAGGTAGTCACCTGGAATGCATTTCAATTAACAGGTGTGCCTTGTTAAAAGTAGATTTGTAGAACGTCTTTCCTTAATGCGTTTGAGCCAATCAGTTGTGTTGTGACAAGGGGGGGGGGGTATACGGTAAAAGACCAAGTCCATATTATGTCAGGAACAGCTCAAAAAAGCAAAGAGAAATGACAGTCCATCATCACTTTAAGACATTAAGGTCAGTCAAGACCCAGAGTTACCTCTGCTGCAGAGGATAAGTTCATTAGAGTTAATTGCACCTCAGATTGCAGCCCAAATAAATGCTTCACAGAGTTCAATTAACAGAAACATCTCAACATCAACTGTTCAGAGGAGACTGCTTAAATCAAGCCTTCATGGTTGAATTGCTGCAAAGAAACCACTACTAAACGACACCAATAAGAATAAGAGACTTGCTTGGGCCGAGAAACACGAGCAATGGACATTAGATCGTTGAAATCTCTTGTTTAGTCGGATGAGTCCAAATTTGAGATTTTTGGGTCTAACCGCTGTGTCTTTGTGAGACGCAGAGTAGGTGAATGGATGATCTCTGCAGTTGTGGTTCCCAACGTGAAGCATGGAGGAGGAGGGGTGATGATGCTTTGCTGGTGACACTGATTTATTTAGAATTCAAGGCATACTTAACTAGCATGGCTATGACAGCATTCTGCAGCGATACACCATCCCATCTGATTTGCTCTTAGTGGCAGTATCATTTGTTTTTTCAACAGGACAATGACCCAACACACCTCCAGGCTGTGGAAGGGCTATTTGACCAAGAAGGAGAGTGATGGAGTGCTGCATCAGATGACCTGACCTCCACAATCATCTGACCTCAACCTAAATGAGATGGTTTGGGATGAGTTGGACCGCAGAGTGAAGGAAAAGCAGCCAACAAGTGCTCAGCATATGTGGAAACTCCTTCAAGACTGTTGGAAAAGTATTCCAGGTGAAGCTGGTTGAGAGAATGCCCAAAGTGTGCAAAGCTGTCATCAAGGCAAAGGGTGGCTACTTTGAAGAATCTAAAATGTGTTGATTTGTTGAACACTTTTTTGGTTACTAAATGATTCCTTATGTGTTCTTTCATAGTTTTGATGTCTTCACTATTATCCTACAACATAGAAGATAGTAAAAATAAAGAAAAACCCTTGAATGAATGGATGTCTAAACTTTTGACTGGTACTGTATGCTATAGTAATTACTGTAATGTTTTTTCTAACTAGTAATATTAATATTTACTGTACTGTTTTTGAGGACTAATATACTGTAGTATTTACTGTACTGTTTTTGTGGACATTACTGTACTGTTTACTATAGTGTTTTTATTTTATCTTAGACATAGTAATGGGGGCGTTGTCCTTAAGAAAACCCACTGGACAAATTAAAAGAGCAAATTTAGTTCAGAGCTTCTACTCTTCTAAGGAACACAATACTGTATATGGTGTATTCTTGGCATGTGTGTTTCTCATTTATGGGTGGCACAAATTGGGATATGGGGGAGAGGAATGGGCAGGGTATACACAGATTAAATACTGTGGTATATACTGTAGTGTTTTTGCGTTCTGTAGTATTTACTATAGTATTCTACAGTATACAACACAATTCTATATTAAATACTACACATGATTGAGGTATACAACAGTATACTACAGTTTACTCCAGAATTATATAGTAAGTAATGTCATTTTCTATAGTAAACTATGGTAGTGTAAAGATTATTGGGACATAACATTGTTGCCCCTGTTTAGAAACAACAAGGAAGTTGAAGTTTGGCTGCTTGTCTCTATACTAAAGACATAGGCAACAAGCCTCTGAAAGGATTTGGAAACGTCCCTTTTGAACTTCTAACTCATTGAGAGTAGTGTTTGCGCGTAAGTGACAGCATGCATGTGTGTGCGTTCCACTTCAACTGAAAAACCGTGACATGTAAGGCTCAGTTGGATCAGGAGTTGATTGGTAATCTTCAGCTCCGAGTCCCTCTTGGCCACATGAAGGAAAGACATTTTGCTCCAATGAAAAGGATGGAATGCATCTCCTTATTAAGTCAGAAAGTGCAAATGGGTGTCGTAGAACATAGCCAGTTCTCATATCAATCTGGATGCAGCAGAGGTTATCCAGCCTATTCTGCTGTGACGACAGGACAACGAGAGGGGATATCCGCAGGTATAGGCTAATAGTTGTCCAATGATTGTCAACCCATGACTACTCATTGTGTTGCAAATGGGCCCATCAGGAGTGAACACAGAGTTTCTTGAACGTCCGTCTTGGAATTCCCAAGACTCTGAAGTCCACAGGTCACCAACCTTCCAGAAGAGTATAGAGTTGAGTCTCTTTTACCTGGACATATTATGGAAAATAACATGTCGTGGGTGTATTCAGGGAATTTCAAGGGCATTCAGCCCCACAGGGAGAGAGAGAGAGAGACCGACCTTTGGTAGTGACCTTGTCATTGAGACATACATGGTTGCCAGGGGCCATGGGGTGGACAGGCCACTCCGCTGGCCACACCGGATGGTCTCACACACACAGACAGCCATACACATACTGTATAATCCTGCCTAGGACACCAGTTAGCCCAACAAACACATACACACACACTGTCCTGCTTAGGACACCGGATGACGACACACACTGTCCTGCTTAGGATACCGGATGACGACACACACTGTCCTGCTTAGGACACCGGATGACGACACACACTGTCCTGCTTAGGACACCGGATGACGACACACACTGTCCTGCTTAGGACACAGGACGACGACACACACTGTCCTGCTTAGGACACCGGATGACGACACACACTATCCTGCTTAGGACACCGGATGACGACACACACTATCCTGCTTAGGACACAGGATGACGACACACACTATCCTGCTTAGGACACAGGATGACGACACACACTATCCTGCTTAGGACACAGGATGACGACACACACCACTGGTCAAGCCAGACGGCCCCAGTAAAAAGTCAGGAAAAGGTTACGCTGCCATGTCCCCAACTCGTTTGATCACTGCTGTGCTGATAAAAGCCAACTCCCCTTTTCTCTGGCCAAGTGGGGTTTGGTTTGTAGTGACACAGCCACTATCATCCAAGGCCACGTATGATTGGTCAACTTTCCCTGTCAATCATTCCGACCTTGGAGCTGTTGTATTGACATGGTGTACAGTCAATGTACAGTCAAGTCATTATCAAATAGAACGCGTCCTCCTCCCCCCCCCCCCACCCAGTGAAGGGTTCTGCTGTCTCCATGGAAATGTGTGTGATGTCACGGCGTGTTAATAGAGACATCTAAGCTTGAGTTTAGGTGATGGAAAGGAGAGTCCCACTTTAGCGGGTCAGATGTTTAGTTGGGTGACACAGTTGATAGCTCAGAATAGTGTGTGTGGATCCCAGAGCTGCCAATCTTGCGCACAAACAGGAAGTAGGGCAGGGAAAAGGAGAAGAAGGGGGCACTCGCCCCCCCACTCATTAGTCCAACCAGATGGTGGAAGGTCGGCTTGCGTCTGCCACATTTATTTTCTTCTCCCCTCTCAACACGCTGCGCTCCGCCAAGGTGCAAGGGACAGACATTAATGGCCGCCGACCCCAGGGGCAGGTAGAGAGTGATGTGGCATCAGAGTGGCTGACAGTTGAGAGACGATGGCCGTGGCACCGTTACATACATGAACGCACACACACACACACACACACACACACACACACACACACACACACACACACGTCAGAGACAAGCGCACCCAGCTCATGTACAGTGCATTCAGAATGTATTCAGACACCTTGGCTTTTTCCACCTTTTGTTATGGATTAAATCATTTAAATCTATACACAATATCCCATAATGACGAAGCATAAACAGGTTTTTAGAAACGTATGCCAATTTAAAAAATGAAAGATCACATTTACATACACTGTAAGTATTAAGACCCTTTGCTCAGTACTTTGTTGTTTTAAAGCACCTTTGGCAACAATTACATTCTTGAGTCTTCTTGGGTATGACGCTACAAACTTGGCACACTTGTATTTGGGGAGTTTCTCCCATTCTACTCTGCAGATCCTCTCAAGCTCTGTCAGGTTGTATGGGGAGCATCGCTGCACAGCTATTTTCACAGAACCTTCACCCCAGTCTGAGGTCCTGAGTGCTCTGGAGCAGGTTTTCATCAAGGATCTCTCTGTACTTTGCTCCGTTCATCTTTCCCTTGATCCTGACTAGTCTCCCAGTCCCTGGTGCTGAAAAACATACCCATATCATGATGCTGCCACCACCATTCTTCACCGTAGGGATGGTGCAAGGTTTGCTCCAGATGTGACGCTTGGCATTCAGGCCAAAGAATTCAATCTTGGTTTCATCAGACCAGAGAATCTTGTTTCTCAAGATCTGAGAGTCCTTTAGGTTCCTTTTGGCAAACTCCAAGCGGACTGTCATGTGCCTTTTACTGAGGAACGGCAATGTCCCCCGATTGCTCAGTTTGGCCGGGCGGCCAGCTATAGAAAGAGTCTTGGTGGTTCCAAACTTCTTCCATTTAAGAATGATGGAAGCCATTGTGTTCTTGGGGACCTTCAATGCTGCCAAAATATTTTGGTACCCTTCCCCAGATATATGCCTCATCACAATCCTGTCTCGGAGCTCTACGGACAATTCCTTCAACCTCATGGCTTGGTTTTTGCTCTGACATACATTGTAAACTGTGGGACCTTATATAGACAGGTGTGTGCCTTTCCAAATCACATCCAATCAATTACATTTACTACAGGTGGACTCCAATCAAGTTGTAGAAACATCTCATGGATGATCAATGAAAACAGGATGCACCTGAACTCAATTTTGAGTGTCATGGCAAAGGGCCTGAATACGTATTTAAATAAGGTATTTCCATTTATTGTTTGTAATAAAAAATTTAAAAATAATCTAAAAACCTGTTTTTGTCATTATTGTTACGCCCTGGCCTTAGTTATCTTTGTTTTCTTTATTATTTTAGTTAGGTCAGGGTGTGATATGGGGGATTTATGTGTTTTGTATGTCTATGGTTGCCTAGATTGGTTCTCAATTAGATGCAGCTGTCTGTCGTTGTCTCTGATTGGGAACCATATTTAGGCAGCCATGTTCTGTGGGTATTTTGTGGGTGATTGTCTTCTGTCTTTGTGTCATTGCACCAGATAGGACTGTTTCGGTTTTCACATTTGTTGTTTTGTATTTTGTAGTGTTCTCGTGTATGGTCTTGATTAAACATGTTGAACTCTGACCACGCTGCATTTTGGTCCTCCCCTCCTTCAGCGGAAGAAATCCGTTACAATTCTGGGGTATTGTGTGTAGATTGATGAGGATTTTTTTTTATTGAATCCATTTCAGAATTAGGCTGTAACATAATAAAATGTGGAAAAGGGGAAGAGGTCTGAATATTTTCCAAATTCACTGTAGAATGCAAACATTGAGCCCCCCCCCCCTTCACTCGAGAGCTCTTCTGCAAATAATGACTTTGTTTGTTCATAGGCCTTTGTTATTATTCAAAGGTGATGACATGTCACACATGGAAAATGTCATTGTATTGATGTTACTATAATTGCATGTCAGCTGATATGATACTTGCAGTGCCAGTCATGTAATGCCAATCCCCCATGCCTGTGATCATACTGTCCAGCTTTCTATAGAGGGTTCCAACAGCAGTCACACAGTTTATAATGACCCTATAGCCTTGATAGCGGCCTGGCCTACTATACCAATGGGGGTATCCTGGTGAGGGTTGTGGACAGGGGAGGACTGGGTCCCAAAATCATCTTGGGCATTTCTAACACACAGGCCCATTTTTTCCCTCAATCTTCCCATCCAATTTTCTACAACTTGAAACCCCTATTCTTTGCCAAATAATAGTAATTCTGTGCAACAAACAACCACTCACAAAAACATCATACAGGCCCATACTGGCTACAGATGACCTGTCCATCCCTAGCTGTGGACAGAGCATTTCTGTTTGGGGCTGGTTAAAGTGGTTCTTGGCTTGCTAGGGACCGTGCATTACTTCCACGTCCATTACAACATGTTGTGGTGATATTTCAAGTTGGTTTAGAGTTTTAGAATCCATTTCATTTCAGGGGATCAATGGTTGAAAAGTGTCATTTATTTCTCAATAAGGCTCTAGCCCTGCATGTGTGTGTATGTGTGAGTGTGTGTGTGTGCATGTTTGTGTATGTGTGATATGTTACTGTAAGGATGACCTTTATGAGGTTTGGTGCCTCTCCCCCATGGTATTTTGTGTGTGTGTATTTGAGTGAGTGTGTGTGCGTGAGAGAGAGTGTTAGAGAGATAAAGTGAAAATGTGTAATTGACTGTGTCTGTCTGCATGTTGTGTGTGTGACATGTAACGCATTCATGTACTATATGTCTGTAAACTTGTATTTATTTATTTCTGTCATATAGTCGCTGCGGGGGTAGGAGTATGTGGATATGTCACTAACAGTGGGGTAGCTGTGTGTGTGTGTGTGTGTGTGTGTGTGTGTGTGTGTGTGTGTGTGTGTGTGTGTGTGTGTGTGTGTGTGTGTGTGTGTGTGTGTGTGTGTGTGTGTGTGTGTGTGTGTGTGTGTGTGTGTGTGTGTGGTGCTATGATGCGCTCGTGCCATATTTATCCACCAATAAAAACAAGCTCCAATTTAAATACGGTCCATGCCATGCATTCTTCATATAGTTTTCTATTTTGGGGCCCAACATGCCCAAGTTGCAATTGACTAGTTTAAGGGGGCATTTGATTGCCATATTTTCATTGGGATTAATATATTGTCTCGTTAATTTAGCTGAATATTGAAAGGTAAAACAATCAGAAATGGTACATTTGATCCATCAGTTCTCTCTCTCTCTCCCTCTCTCTCTCTGCCTCTCTCTCTCTCACTCTGTCTCTCTCTGTCTCTCTCTGTCTCTCTCTGTCTCTCTCTGTCTTTCTCTCTCTCTCTCTGTCTCTCTCTCTCTCTCTCTCTCTCTCTCTCTCTGTCTCTCTCTCTGTCTCTCTCTCTCTGTCTCTCTCTCTCTCTCTCTGTCTCTCTCTGTCTTTCTCCCTGTCTCTCTGTCTTTCTCTCTCAACTAGTAAAACTGTAATCAGTGTATAAACAGTTTCAATTAACAAAGATGGCTAGGAGTAGATGTAGATGGCTAGGTGTAGACTACTGACAGTGTAGCCTCTCGGGGACAGACTACTTAACAAAAATGGTATCGAGCATCTGACCAAATTTCGTTCTGTGTTACCGAGACTACTGACAGTTTATCTCAGCCAAGTGTGTGGCTCTCTCTATGACTTGACATTCAGTCTGCATCGTCCTCTGAGATACAATTACATTCCCAGTAGGCGCCCACTTTTAGTCAGAACCAGAGACAAAGGTGGAAACAGGTGGATCACTTTACCCATGTAGTCCCTCAATGGAGTCGTGACTCACCCCGCACCCACCAGTGCCAAACGTCATCGTTACACCCAGGCTCATCACCCATACCTGCGTGTCACCTTAGAGCCAGACAGATGACTTCCCCCCCCACAGGGGCTTTTCCCCAATGACCCATCTGTTTTTAATGGTCACTTCCTGGAAACTGGTTTTGCCAACATACACCTCCTAGACTCTGACAGACACACAGGGATTGCCATCAGCAACCCCCCCAGTCTCTATAACTGCTATCTGTGGGTCATTGTTCATTGGTTCAAGGTTGTGGTTGCAATGTTGCCATTGAAACTGTGAGATAGGAGAATCATCACATTATGGTTATTGATGGAGTCATTTCTTTTAGTTTTGTGTGTGCCTTTGCATGAGACTGTATTTGCAATGTGTGTGCGTGTGCATGTGCATGCGTGTGTGTGTATGTGGAGTGAGCACCAGAAGTCAGCCTCCAGCGCTGCTGAAACAATCACACGCACGCACGCACACGTAGTTGTGGGAATTCATTTCAAAGCACAACATTATTTTGAGAATCTCCTCATGCAGTCCATTGTACTCTGAGTCATTTCCTGTTCAGGTGCTGTGCCAGTCTTAGCCTACATTTCTCACACTCATACTTCCCACACTTCGCCTGATGACTCCAGGGCCAATTCGGGATATTATTCATATTTCCTGGGTTTCCTGGGTTTCCTGGTATTTTCTGTGTATTTATTGCATTTCCCTTTTTGGTTCAACCTTTTTGGATCAACCTCTAAGTCATTGTAGAGAAGGGCAGCAAGCATTGGTTTACCTTGAGGTACTGGCCCTTAGTCCATGATGAATGTTTCCTTGGTTTCTGGTGATTTCTTGGTATGTCATTGTTACCGTGTTCCTGAGAGGGTCAACCTCTCTTCTATCTAGGAACATGAATAGTTAGAGGGTAAAGCGGGTGTAAATGGAACATACACACTGGGAACAAACTGTTTGAATCAAAGTTTCACCCACACCGTCATTTCAACCACAAAATGCAATGTGATGATGTTGAAACAACGGAGAAAACGGACTTGATTTGCAAGAAGTCTTCAACTGAAGGGATTTCGTATTTTTTTCACCCAACTGTTAACCTAAATCCAATGACATGGAGATATTTGTATTGATTTCACTTTGATTTCACGTTAGCTGACAACTCAACCAAATATAAATGAAAACTAGACGCTGAACTGAGCTCTGTGCCCAGTGGGTCATTCCCTTTTTCTGTGCACTTTCCTCTCTATGCGTATTCTGACCTTGAACTTAAGCATGAGAATAGCATGCTATTAACCCACTAATAGTTTGGGGTGGAGATGAAAGAAATGAAGTTGTGTCTGAGGTGTTTACAGATGTATTCTGACCTTGACTTAATTCTCTCATGATTCCACCACCTTTACATGCAATGAAACAATGAATAAGGTCGAGCAACCTGTTGGTTTCACATCTACTTCATTTTTTATAGAAATAACACCATTCTCCATGCAGTGTAATTTACACATTGATAAGAGTAAGCCGTTTGGATAAGGGGATTGTAAATACAAGTGACCATTAACAAATATATATATTTTACCTTATGATCGCTGGAGACATGAGAAACCATGAGGACTCAAACTGAAGCATATTAACTTTAATCTTTTCCACAGTGAAGTTTATGAAATGCTGGCCTTATAACCTTGCATGGCTGAAATTTGGACGATCAAACTATAGGCTTCTGTAGCCATCTGCAAATGACAGTACAGCGTGAAATCTATCAAATCAAATTTTATTGGTCACATAAACATGGTTAGCAAATGTTAATGCGAGTGTAGCGAAATGCTTGTGCTTCTAGTTCCAACCATGCAGTAATATCTAACAAGTAATCTAAAAATTTCACAACAACTACCTTATACACACAAGTGTAAAGGAATGAATAAGAATATGTACATATAAATATATGGATGGCCGAACGGCATAGGCAAGATGCAGTAGATGGTATAGAGTACATTATATACGAAATGAGTAATGTAGGGTATGTAAACATTATATAAAGTGGCGTTGTTTAAAGTGTCTAGTGATACATTTATTACATTCAATTTTGTATTATTAAAGTGTCTAGAGATTTGAGTCAGTATGTTGGCAGCAGCCACTCCATGTTAGTGATGGCTGTTTAACAGTCTGATGGCCTTGAGATAGAAGCTGTTTTTCAGTCTCTTGGTCCCTGCTTTGATGCACCTGTACTGACCTCGCCTTCTGGATGATAGCAGGGTGAACAGGCAGTGGCTCAGGTGGTTGTTGTCCTTGATGATCTTTATGGCCTTCCTGTGACATCGGGTGGTGTAGGTGTCCTAGAGGCCAGTTAGTTTGCCCCCGGTGATGCGTTGTGCAGACCTCACTACCCTCTGGAGAGCCTTACGGTTGTGGGCGGAGTGTTTATGGTGACAAGCCAAATTCTTCAGCCCCCTGAGAGGCACTGTTGTGCCTTTTTCACTATGCTGTCTGTGTGGGTGGACCATTTCAGTTTGTCCGTGATGTGTATGCCGAGGAACTTAAAACTTTCCACCTTCTCCACTACTGTCCCTTCGATGTGGATAGGGGGGTGCTCCCTCTGCTGTTTCCTGAAGTCCATGATCATCTCCTTTGTTTTGTTGACGTTGAGTGTGAGGTTATTTTCCTGGCACCACACTCCGAGGGCCCTCATCTCCTCCTTGTAGGCCGTCTCGTTGTTGTTGGTAATCAAGCCTACCACTGTAGTGTCGTCTGCAAACTTGATGATTGAGTTGGAGGCGTGCATGGCCATGCAGTCATGGGTGAACAGGGAGTACAGGAGAGGACTGAGAACGCACCCTTGTGGGGCCCCAGTGTTGAGGATCAGCAGGGTGGAGATGTTGTTTCCTACCCTTACCACCTGGGGGGCGGCCCGTCAGAAAGTCCAGGACCCAGTTGCACAGGGCGGGGTCGAGACACAGGGTCTCGAGCTTAATGACGAGTTTGGAGGGTACTAAATGCTTAGCTGTAATCGATGAACAACATTCTTACATAGGTATTCCTCTTGTCCAGATGGGTTAGGGCAGTGTGATTGCGATTGCGTCATCTGTTGACCTATTGGGGCGGTAAGCAAATTTGAGTGGGTCTAGGGTGTCGGGTAGGGTGGAGGTGATATGATCCTTGACTAGTCTCTCAAACGCACTTCATGATGACGAAAGTGAGTGCTACGGGGTGATAGTCATTTAGCTCAGTTACCGTAGCTTTCTTGGGAACAGGAACAATGGTGGCCATCTTGAAGCATTTAGGAACAGCAGACTGGGATAGGGATTGATTGAATGTGTCTGTAAACACACCAGCCAGCTGGTCTGCGCATGCTCTGAGGACGTGGCTAGGGATGCCGTCTGGGCCGGCAGCCTTGCGAGGGTTAACACATTTAAATGTTTTACTCATGTTGGCTGCAGTGAAGGAGAAGCCTGCAGGTTTTGGTAACCATTATACAGATTTTAAAATGCACACGTTTAGAGAATATTTCACAGTGAAGATTCTCATATTCTCATGTTTGTTTTCTTCTTTGTCAATGCACCTCTTCAGTGTCATTCAGTTCATTATTTTCATCTCTTGCTGCTGCTCAAATGGACCTCTTCCCTTCTGTCACTTCCTTGGCTGGTCATTCAAGAACCTCAAGGGGAGCTAGACCCCTGCTTATGTTTGTTCATATGCATCACACATTGCAGAAATACTATGCATATGCATAAAACTGACATAACGTAATAATCATTTGTATGGGGTATGGTAGCCATTGGCTCAACTTACCCCATGGCCAACATTTTGACAGTATTAACCCACACAGCTAGGATGCAATTTCATGCTAGATTTAGGACCTCATGTTGTAGCTTATAGAGACCCCAAGTGATGTATAAAATAAGATTAAAATAATCTGCTTTGGTTTAGATACAAGCCTCATGAAACCTATAACAATACATTCATTTGACTTTGTGGAAATCGTTGTTTTTCCAAATCTAACCTGCTTACCCATTTTCCCATGTGGTTTATTCCTTCACAGACTCTATGATGACCTCGTGCTAAATATTTGCTCACATGATTAATTTTGTGTATGGTTTCCTAGATACAAGGGGTCAACTGACCATGTGCCTTACGCTCCCCCAGTGCATCAGTGCACAGAAAGTTAAAAGGTAACTCTTTACACAGACAAGTAAGCGCCACAATAGGCCTGGCGACTCAAGCGAAAAGGGCATATGCTAATTGAACATAAACATATTATTCCAATATTTACCCATTTTCTACAATGGAAAATGTCTTGAGGCGTGACCGCTAGAGCCCACAGACGGTCACACTGTATGACTCACAGCTAATTAGAAGAGTCAGACTCGTTAACCTCCCAGTGATTACCTCAGCTGGACTACTGGGCTGGGACACACACACACACACACACACACACACACACACACACACACACACACACACACACACACACACACACACACACACACACACACACACACACACACACACACACACACACACACACACACACACTGTATTAGCAGCAACTTATTTCCATTAAACTATTTCTCAGAATTCCTTGAAGTGTATTTCCGACAAGCCATTTGTAGTTGTGGAAATTCAATTTAGTTCAACCTCCAAGTCATTGTTGTAGAATAGCTTATCTTGAGGTAAATGTCCCTAGTTTATGATTAAACGGTTTCTGGTGATTTCTTGGTATTTCGTTGTTACCATTCCCCTGAGAGGGTCAATCCTTATCTAGCAACATACAGTGGCAAAAAAAGTATGTGAACCCTTTGGAACAACCTGGAACTCTGCATAAATTGGTCATCAAATTTGATCTGATCTTCATCTAAGTCACAACAATAGACAAACACAGTGTGCTTAAATTAATAACACACAAATTATTGTATTGTTCTTGTCTATATTGAATACATCATTTAAACATTCACAGCCTAGGTTGTAAAAAGTATGTGAACCCCGAGGCTAATGACTTCTCCAAAAGCTAATTGGAGTCAGGAGTCAGCTAACCTGGAGTCCAATCAATGAGATGAGATTGTAGATTTTGGTTAGAGCTGTCTTGCTCCATAAAAAACACTCACAAAATGTGAGTTTGCTATTCACAAGAAGCATTGCCTGATGTGAACCATTCCTCAAACAAAAGAGATCTCAGAAGACTTACGATTAAGAATTGTTGACTTGCATAAAGCTGGAAAGGGTTCAATCAAATCAAATCAAATTGTATTTGTCACATACACATGGTTAGCAGATGTTAATACGAGTGTAGCGAAATGCTTGTGCTTCTAGTTCCGACAATGCAGTAATAACCAACGAGTAATCTAGCTAACAATTCTAAAACTACTACCTTATACACACAAGTGTAAAGGGATAAAGAATATGTACATAAAGATATATGAATGAGTGATGGTACAGAGAGGCAAGATGCAGTAGATGGTATCGAGTACAGTATATACATATGAGATGAGTATGTAAACAAAGTGGCATAGTTTAAAGTGGCTAGTGATACATGTATTACATAAAGATGCAGTAGATGATATAGAGTACAGTATATACGTATACATATGAGATGAATAATGTAGGGTATGTAAGCATTATATTAAGTAGCATTGTTTAAAGTGGCTAGTGATATATTTTACATCAATTCCCATCAATTCCCATTATTAAAGTGGCTGGAGTTGAGTCAGTGTGTTGGCAGCAGCCACTCAATGTTAGTGGTGGCTGTTTAACAGTCTGATGGCCTTGAGATAGAAGCTGTTTTTCAGTCTCTCGGTCCCAGCTTTAATGCACCTGTACTGACCTCGCCTTCTGGATGATGGCGGGGTGAACAGGCAGTGGCTCGGGTGGTTGTTGTGCTTGATGATCTTTATGGCCTTCCTGTGACATCGGGTGGTGTAGGTGTCCTGGAAAGCAGGTAGTTTGCCCCCGGTGATGGGTTGTGCAGACCTCACTACCCTCTGGAGAGCCTTACGGTTGTGGGCAGAGCAGTTGCCGTACCAGGCGGTGATACAGCCCGGCAGGATGCTCTCGATTGTGCATCTGTAGAAGTTTGTGAGTGCTTTTGGTGACAAGCTGAATTTCTTCAGCCTCCTGAGGTTGTAGAGGCGTTGCTGCGCCTTCTTCACGATGCTGTCTGTGTGGGTGGACCAATTCAGTTTGTCTGTGATGTGTACGCTGAGGAACTTAAAACTTACTACCTTCTCCACTACTGTTCCACCGCCTGGGTGCGGCCCGTCAGGAAGTCCAGTACCCAGTTGCACAGGGCGGGGTCGAGACCCAGGGCCTCGAGCTTGATGACGAGTTTGGAGGGTACTATGGTGTTAAATGCTGAGCTGTAGTCGATGAACAGCATTCTCACATAGGTATTCCTCTTGTCCAGATGGGTTAGGGCAGTGTGCAGTGTGGTTGAGATTGCATCGTCTGTGGACCTATTTGGGCGGTAAGCAAATTGGAGTGGGTCTAGGGTGTCAGGTAGGGTGGAGGTGATATGGTCCTTGACTCGTCTCTCAAAGCACTTCATGATGACGGAAGGGAGTGCTACAGAGCGGTAGTCGTTTAGCTCAGTTACCGTAGCTTTCTTGGGATCAGGAACAATGGTGGCCCTCTTGAAGCATGTGGGAACAGCAGACTGGGATAGGGATTGATTGAATATGTCCGTAAACACACCAGCCAGCTGGTCTGCGCATGCTCTGAGGGCGCGGCTGGGGATACCGTCTGGGCCCGCAGCCCTGCGAGGGTTAACACGTTTAAATGTTTTACTCACCTCGGCTGCAATGAAGGAGAGTCTGCATGTTTTGGTTGCGGGCCATGTCAGTGGCACTGTATTGTCCTCAAAGCGGGCAAAAAAGTTATTTAGTCTGCCTGGGAGCAAGACATCCTGGTCCGTGACTGGGCTGGTTTTCTTTTTGTAATCCGGGATTGACTGTAGACCCTGCCACATACCTCGTGTCTGAGCCATTGAATTGCGATTCTACTTTGTCTCTATATTGACGCTGAGCTTGTTTGATTACAAAAGTATCTCTAAAAGCCTTGATGTTCATCAATCCACGGTAAGACATATTATCTTTAAATGGAGAAAGTTCTGCACTGTTGCTACTCTCCCTAGGAGTAGCCGTCCTACAAAGATGACTGCAAGAGTACAGCGCAGAATGCTCAATGAGGTTAAGAAGTATCCTAGAGTGTCAGCTAAAGACTAACAGAAATATCTGGAACATGCTAACATCTTTGAGTCTACGATACAGAAAACACTAAACAAGAATGGTGTTCATGGGAGGACACTACGGAAGAAGCCACTGCTGTCCAAAAAAACTCTGAAGTCTGAAGTTTGCGAAAGAGCACCTGGATGTTCCACAGCACTACTGGCAAAATATTCTGTGGACAGATTAAACTAAAGTTGAGTTGTTTGGAAGGAACATACAACACTATGTGTGTCGAGAAAAAAGGCACAGCACACAAACATCAAAACCTCATCCCAACTGTAAAGTATGGTGGAGGGAGCATAATGGTTTGGTGTTGCCTCAGGGCCTGAACAGCTTGCTATCACCGACAGAAAAATGAATTCCCAAGTTTATCAAGACATTTTTCAGAAGAATGTAAGGCTATCTGTCCGCCAATTGAAGCTCAGCAGAAGTTGGGTGATGCAACAGTACAACGACCCAAAACACAGAAGTAAATCAACAGCAGAATGGCCTCAACAGAAGAAAATACGCCTTCTGGAGTGGCCCAGTCAGAGTCCTGATTGAGATTGAGATGCTGTGTCATGACCTCAAGAGAGCAGTTCACACCAGACATCCCAAGAATATTGCTGAACTGAAATGGTTTTGTAAAGAGGAATGGTCCAACATTTCCCCTGACCGTTGTGCAGATCTGATCAGCAACTACGGAAACGTTTGGTTGAGGTTATTGCTGCCAAAGGAGGGTCAACCAGTTATTAAATCCAAGGGCTCACATACTTTTATTGTTTACATGGTGTGTTCATAAAGACATGAAAACATCTAATTGTTTGTGTGTTATTAGTTTAAGCAGAAATACAGGTCATTCCAAAGGGTTCACAAACATTTTTCTTTCCACTGTAAATAGTTAATGATTTAGATGGAATAGAGTTGAAGGGCTGAATCTATATTTTAGTCTCTCTGGAGAGTTCACACTATATACAGTAGCCTACATATCAACAATCATGTCAGATTAGACAGACATGCTGAACTGATTCAACATGCACTGCATTGTACTGTACGAAACACACTACGTAGTCAGTTTGGATAGACAGAGGACGAGGAATCATTCATATTGTACAGATGTTTGGATAGACAGAGGACGAGGAATCATTCACATTGTACAGATGTTTGGATAGACAGAGGACGAGGAATCATTCATATTGTACAGATGTTTGGATAGACAGAGGAAGAGGAATCATTCACATTGTACAGATGTTTGGATAGACAGAAGAGGAATCATTCACATTGTAGATGAATCATTCACATTGTACAGATGTTTGGATAGACAGAGGACGAGGAATCATTCACATTGTACAGATGTTTGGATAGACAGAGGACGAGGAATCATTCACATTGTACAGATGTTTGGATAGACAGAGGAAGAGGAATCATTCACATTGTACAGATGTTTGGATAGACAGAGGACGAGGAATCATTCACATTGTACAGATGTTTGGATAGACAGAGGAAGAGGAATCATTCATATTGTACAGATGTTTGGATAGACAGAGGAAGAGGAATCATTCATATTGTACAGATGTTTGGATAGACAGAGGACGAGGAATCATTCACATTGTACAGATATTAATATGCACACGTTTAGAGAATATTTCATTGTGAAGATTCTCATATTCATTGTGATACTTACATATTCTTTTAGGCACTTGCCTGTAAACATCGGCATGTCGCCTGCACCAGACAGCGGTATAGCCATGAAAAATAAGATTTAATATAATTATAGGCTACACAAGTGTCCATCGATTGACGGATATTAATATGCACACGTTTAAGAATATTTCATAGTGAAGATTCTCACAAACACATATTCATTTACACACCTGTAAACACACACACA
Source organism: Oncorhynchus keta (assembly GCF_023373465.1). Taxonomy (NCBI): domain Eukaryota; kingdom Metazoa; phylum Chordata; class Actinopteri; order Salmoniformes; family Salmonidae; genus Oncorhynchus; species Oncorhynchus keta. Next base: position 264,366 of record NW_026287627.1, on the reverse strand, counting down.
CACACACACACATAGCCATGAAAAACACACACATTTAATTTAATTATACACACACCATCACACATGGAAGTACTGACACACACACACACACACACACACACACACACACACACACACACACACACACACACACACACACACACACACACACACACACACACACACACACACACACACACACATACACACACATACACACACTCACAAACACAGCTTCCTCTGGGGTGATGTTAGGTCTGTTTCTGCATGTGTTTGTGTCTGTCTGAGCCTTTGTGTGTGTGTGTGTGTATATATACTGTTGTGACAGAGCCCCACTGCCAGGTTGGGTTGGGACAGAACTGAGCCAGTGTTGAGTCTTTGTTTATTCTGCAGTCTGAGGTTGCTGCACAGGCTAGAGGGAGTTAAAAGCTCAAACCTCACCACAACCCCAAACTAACCATACCACAAGGTTAGCACAACGTTAGCTGGCATTGCCAGGGGACTTACGAGAAACCACAACCCAAACTAACCATACCACAAGGTTAGCACAACGTTAGCCGGCATTGCCAGGGGATTTACGAGAAACCACAACCCCAAACTAACCATACCACAATGTTAGCACAACGTTAGCCGTCATTGCCAGTGGATTTACGAGAAAATAATGTGCCTGCGTCTTTCAGTATTCATCAAAAGCTTCTCTCGAGTGCTACACACATACACACAACTTTCTTCTTTCTTTTAAAATTCCATCCTCTTATAACAGCACCAAAGAGCCTTGGGAACATGTTGCTATGACAATGGCAACAACAGCCCAGGTGACAGTGTTGGGGCTGTATTAGAGACGAGCTGACTGCTGACTGAGACTTAGGAGCTGTTTGTTTATGGTCTTTTGTCTCCCTTCTGTCTGTTTCGCTTGGGATAAAGACTTCAGTCTTCACTGAGTTTATCAGTAGGCAAGCAGCTTCTACTCAAAAGACTTGTATGTCAGAACACTTTGTTTTGAGCCGACACGGGATAGAATAACATACTTGCTGTTATTTTAGCTATATATATTTTTTTTACCTTTATTTAACTAGGCAAGTCAGTTAAGAACAAATTCTTATTTACAATGATGGCCTCCCGGGGAACAGTGGGTTATCTGCCTTGTTCAGGGGAACAGTGGGTTATCTGCCTTGTTCAGGGGAACAGTGGGTTATCTGCCTTGTTCAGGGGAACAGTGGGTTATCTGCCTTGTTCAGGGGAACAGTGGGTTATCTGCCTTGTTCAGGGGAACAGTGGGTTATCTGCCTTGTTCAGGGGAACAGTGGGTTATCTGCCTTGTTCAAAACAACACATTCTTTCCTTGTCAGCTCAGGGCCTCGACCCAGCAACCTTTCGGTTACTGGCCCAATGCTCTAACCACTAGGTTACCTACCACCCCCTCTATAACCTTCCCCTATCAGTGATGTGAAGTGCAATTGTTGTGTTTCTAGCCCCAAGTTCTAAAACTACTGAATAGTTTGTTTAATACGGTAGTTAACCAATAGCCACCCAGGTTATTGACCCCCCTTTGCACTAACTCTTGACTCATCACATATGCTGCTGTTACTGTTTATTATCCATTTTGTTGCCTAGTAACTTCACCCCTACCTATGTGAATGTATCTACCTCCATTACCTCGAACCCTGCACATCGACTCAGTACTAGTACCCAGTGTATATAGCCAAGTTATCATTTTTATACATGATTTATTTCACCTTTATTTAACCAGGTAGGCTAGCTGAGAACAAGTTCTCATTTACAAGTGGCCAAGATTGTAACGGGTGTCATCGGAAGGATGAGACCAAGGCGCAGCGGTCCTTGAGTTCCACATAATATTTATTACTGAAGTGAAACTTTAGACAAAACAATAAAGACCTCAACGAACAGCTTCCTTGTGCAAACTAACTGCACACAAGCAAGGAACAAGATCCCACACAAAAGGAGGGAAAAAGCTACCTAAGTATGATTCCCAATCAGAGACAACGATAGACAGCTGTCCCTGATTGAGAACCATACCTGGCCAAACACAAAGAAATAGAAAACATAGAAACATGAACATAGAATGCCCACCCAAATCACACCCTGACCAAACCAGAAATAGAGACATAAAAAGCTCTCTTCGGTCAGGGCTTGACAAGATAAAGCAAAGCATTGCGACACAAACAACAACACAGAGTTAAACATGGGATAAACAAACATACAGTCAATAACACAATAGAAAAAGTATATATACAGTGTATGCAAATGAGGTAGGATAAGGGAGGTAAGGCAATAAATAGGCCATGGTGGCAAAATAATTACAATATAGCAATTAAACACTGGAATGGTAGATGTGCAGAAAATTAGTGTGCAAGTAGAGATACTGGGGTGCAAAGGAGCAAAATAAATTAAATAAACAACAGTATGGGGGATGAGGTAGTTGGATGGGCTATTTACAGATGGTCTATGTAGAGGTGCAGTGATCTGTGAGCTGCTCTGACAGCTGGTGCTTAACACTAGTGAGGGAGATATGAGTCTCCAGCTTCAGTGATTTTTGCAGTTCGTTCCAGTCATTGGCAGCAGAGAACTGACTCAGTACTGGTACCCCGTGTATATAGCCAAGGTTATCATTGGCTCAGTACTGTTACCCAATGTATATAGCCAAGTTACCATTGGCTCTGTACTGGTACCCCGTGTATATAGCCAAGTTACCATTGACTCAGTACTGGTACCCCGTGTATATAGCCAAGTTATCATTGACTCTGTACTGGTACCCCATGTATATAGCCAAGGTTATCATTGGCTCAGTACTGTTACCCAATGTATATAGCCAAGTTACCATTGGCTCTGTACTGGTACCCCGTGTATATAGCCAAGGTTATTATTGGCTCAGTACTGATACCCTGTGTATATAGCCAAGTTATCATTGACTCTGTACTGGTACCCCATGTATATAGCCAAGTTATCATTGACTCTGTACTGATACCCCGTGTATATAGCCAAGGTTATTATTGGCTCAGTACTGATACCCCGTGTATATAGCCAAGTTATCATTGACTCTGTACTGGTACCCCGTGTATATAGTCAAGTTATCATTGACTCTGTACTGGTACCCCGTGTATATAGCCAAGTTATCATTGACTCTGTACTGGTACCCCATGTATATAGCCAAGTTATCATTGGCTCTGTACTGGTACCCGGGTATATAGCCAAGGTTATCATTGACTCTGTACTGGTACCCCGGGTATATAGCCAAGGTTATCATTAACTCTGTACTGGTACCCCGTGTATATAGCCAAGTTATCATTGACTCTGTACTGGTACCCCGTGTATATAGCCACGGTTATCATTGGCTCTGTACTGGTACCCCGGGTATATAGCCAAGGTTATCATTGACTCTGTACTGGTACCCCAGGTATATAGCCAAGGTTATCATTGGCTCTGTACTGGTACCCCGGGTATATAGCCAAGGTTATCATTGGCTCTGTACTGGTACCCCGTGTATATAGCCAAGTTATCATTGACTCTGTACTGATACCCCGGGTATATAGCCAAGGTTATCATTGGCTCTGTACTGGTACCCCGGGTATATAGCCACGGTTATCATTGGCTCTGTACTGGTACCCCGTGTATATAGCCAAGTTATCATTGACTCTGTACTGATACCCCGGGTATATAGCCAAGGTTATCATTGGCTCTGTACTGGTACCCCGGGTATATAGCCAAGTTATCGTTACTCATTGTGTATTTGTTTGTCTATTAATTATCATTTACTTTTCTCTCTGCATTGTTGGGAAGGGCCCATATGTAAGCATTTCACTGTTATTCTACACCTGTTGTTTAATGACGCACGTGACAAATAAAATTATTTTATTTGATTGTGTTTCTTTTGAGCCACAACAGCTGGTCTCATTCTTTAGACACAACATCATCCTTTAGTTTTAGACAGTATGTACCTGACGCTGCTCTTCCACAGCTAGATACACAAAGATAGACACTGATCATTTCCATTCACAGTAATGCAGTGTTGTTGTTTGCATTTGACCCGTTGACCCCAAGCATCACGGTTGACCCCGGAGGTCACAAGGGGGATTATGGGTGCTGACCCTTGAGCCCATAGGGATTGTGTGAGAACAGCAACCTCAGCAGATTAATAATAAGAGATAAAACTCATTGGAGGTCTAGAGGTCAATGTGTGGCCACAGTAGTCAGTAGAAACCTGGAAACAACCAACTATCTAAGTCCCTTGGCTTTATCCCTTACCGTTTCCTTTCAGAGCAGCGTTTTCCATTGGACCAGGGCAGAGATGGGTATCTGTCAGTGGGTGCAGGCTTTTGTGTCATCCCAACACTAACACTCCTGATTCAAACCATTAATCATTGTCTTCATTTTAGATAATTGTTAGTTGAAGCAGAAGTGGTATTGCTGGACTGGAACAAAAGCCTTCACACACTGTGTGCCCCTCTCTAGGAATGGAGATGCCCACTCCTGTTCAACAGGGTCTGTTTTGATCCATATAGAGACTCAGGCCTTGGTGTCCCTGCGAACAAGACTAACAGACAGAACCCATAGGGGTGAATATGCGGTTAAAACGCATCAATATTCTCTGTGCGTTCATTTAATCAATCAGTTTAGATGAAAACGATGCCTTTTGATAGGTAGATTTTACACACTGGTGTTCGCCTTGTTTTGCTTTGTGTGGTGATGCTGAAGAGATGTATAATTGGCTTCTGTCAATAGGGACCTGTGAGTTTTGGCAGCAGCTAAATAAGATGGAGAGAGATCGATGGCCACTGAGAGATCCAAGGACAACGTGTCCATGTCCCCTCCACAAACCTGCTGTCAGGGAGCACGACTCCTGCCAGCTATTTCTCACCCAATACACACACCTCGGATACAGTGTACACACACACACAGCTCGCGCAGTGCACACATACACCTTAAACCGAACAACGCACAGACAAACACCTCAAAAAGCGCACACACACACACATACGCATGAACTAACAAACACACAAACCCAGACACACGCCTTGTGCACAAACCTCACACACATACTCACATACTCACACACTCTCACACAAACACACACACACAGCTCACATAGTGCACACATACACCTCAAAAGGCACAAACACACGAATGAACTAACACACACACAAACCCAGACACACACCTTGTGCACAAACCTCACACACACCGGCTGTTACACTCTGATATCCCATTACATCCCATCACCCGGACAGCACACATTTTATTCTGGCTCAGTGAACACACACACGACACGAGAGCATGCACACGCATAGATAAACACAATGCACGCACCCATCCATACCGCATAGACACAGCTACTGTGTGTACACACACAAACGCAGACAACAAATGAAACAGGAAGGACAAAGCCTGTGGAATCGACCCGGCCATTTCTCTTGACAGCCAGGAATAATTGAAGAAGATTGATTTTCAGGCATTGTACCCCCCAGAAGATGAGTCATTTTTCATTACGTCAAGATGATGTAAACACTGCAAAACCACAGCTCGAAAAATAGCACTTCTCCATCACACACATTTAATCAAGTGTAACAGTATTGGATCTGTCCCTAGCTAGCCAATTCACATCGGCTACACACGTGTTTTGGTCCGATCCTAGTTTAGTGATGGCCTATGGTTCCTGAGTAGCCTCTTGACATGTCTCATAGGCTGTTACTGAAGTGACCGGTTGAAACCACATAGCTATTTGTAACATGTTGCCATGCATCTGGATTTGACCGCTAACACCTCAGCTGTACGAAGCATGTCCACCCCTTTCATCTCTCCCCGTTACTCACTTTTCACTCTGACTTGAGTCATTCTGGGATATGTGAGAGCTCTTTAAAGAAATGTGTCATTTTGTCATTTTGTATCTGTCAAAATGTGATGACGGATGCCCCCAAACTTTGAATCAAAAATAAATCTGCAGAAGCTTCTCATCAATGTCTGAAAATCAGAAAAAGTAATTGTGGGTAAGAAACCTTTTCTTACAGCACCACAAGGCTCAGTGCAATGTCCTCATTTTTTCACTCTCTTGTTATCAACCATTCTCCAGTGAAGGTTAGCAGCTCTTCAATGGCTTTTATCTAGAACGAATTGTGACATCATCCTGGCCTCTTCCCCGAGGCTGTTTAACCCCAAAATAAAACCCAGGGCTTGGAGGAGACAGTGAATGCGCACCTTGATGGACTCCTCCTGGGAAACTGTCAGACGCTTGCACACACACACACACACACACACACACACACACACACACACACACACACACACACACACACACACACACACACACACACACACACACACACACACACACACACACACACACACACACACACACACACACACACACACACACACACACACACACACACACACACACACATACAAACACACAAAACACGCACACATACCAAAAACTCCCATCTGAATCTCTGTCAGGAGGTGATGGATGAAGCTAATGTGCTATAAAGGACAGCGGTCCTGGTTCTCTAGAGCCTGAGTGCTTTCTGGTCATCCCAAGACAGGTCAATAGATAACTACTGATTAGACTAGTTGAGTTCACTCTAGTTGACATCATGCTGGAGTTGGATAGCCTCAAAATCCAAACTTCATCTCGTTATTTTCCATAGTTGTTTGATGAGTTTGGATTTTAAGCCTAGGAGTTAGTGGACATGGAGAATTGGGATTGCTTCTGTAAGGTTTTCTATGATTGGACTAGGCTTAGTTATTATTTCTGCAATTCACTTTGTGGCAATCAAAGTTCAGTACAACTACAAAGCAGTTGGAAAGCCAATAGCGTATTTTTAATGCCATGACAGGCATTATCGTGAAGAGAATGACTTAACTACTGTTATTTGTATGAATTCAAACACACGCTAAATTTGGTTTCATTTCACAAAACATTGTCTACTCTTTTCCACTGAATTATAAAAATGCCCTTACACGTGGCACCACAGCAATGTTATATAATATTTCCACACTGCTGCTTTGATTGAATCCCGTCTCTATAACTTTCTACCACTGATAGTCTGTCGCCCCTGACAACCATGGCTTGTCCTCATAATAATTATGCAAATGAGATTGATGCCACTGCAGGTGCTTATTAACAAATAACTCCTTTTCAGGACAGGTGCTGTTCTAACAGCCACATTCATTCACCAGCCAGCTAGGCTGTCAGTCTATCTAAAATCACATTTAAAGTGGTTGTTATGTTTGGAAGTGTAGGCTCAGATTTTAATTGAATTGAATAACTCATTTCAGGGGTTTTGTGTTCTAAAATGTCAGGTTTAAAGAAGGCTGCCCACCTATCTGGCAGCATGAGAATTGCAATTCCCTTTGTCCAATTTAATATACAATTGGGAAAGTGTATTGGAATTTCTGACCCCCTCTCCCCGTCTCTCTCTTTCACCACCCCCCTTTCTCTCTTAGATGGCACTCTCTCTCTCTACATCTCTCTTTCCCTCTCATCCTCCCTCTCTCTCCACTCCCCCTCCCTCTCTCTCTACCTCTCTACCTCCCCCTCCCCACTCCTCCCTCTCTCTCTTCCTCCCTACCTCCCCCCTCCCCACTCCTCCCTCTCTCTCTACCTCCCCCCTCCCCACTCCTCCCTCTCTCTCTCCACCTCCCCCCTCCCTACTCCTTTCTCTCTTTCTTGTCTTCCATTTTGGAAAGGTGGACCGGCAGCAGCTCTCCTTCCTTCCTTCCTTCCTTCCTTCCTTCCTTCCTTCCTTCCTTCCTTCCTTCCCTTCCTTCCTTCCTTCCTTCCTTCCTTCCTTCCTTCCTTCCTTCCTTCCTTCCTTCCTTCCTTCCTCCTCCCCATCAGTCTAATTGCCCAGCCTGCTGTGTCCAGAAATAGAAGGGAAGATTGTAAGGTCTGTCTCTCTCGAGTCACTGGCTGCTGTAGCCAGGATGTGAATGGAAGTCTGTGGGATGTTTCGCTGGTCCCAAGGATAGATATCCATGAAGTATTCTGATCTCCTGTCCACTGGGTTTATAGAGGAGCCACTGAAGAAACACATGGAGGTTTTGCTCTAAGATGATCAATGCTGTCAGTTAAGAAGTGAGGTGGATATTGGATTGGAATGATTTTAATTGGGTGATATATTGCAGGCCAGGATGTTGTCCTGATCTGATCACATGATCTGACCAGGCAGGAAAAACAGGTGTTAACAGGGTCACGTTCAGGAGGCTGCAATGTATCAAATAAAGATGTCTTACTCAGGCTGTCTACTATTGAAAGAAATGGACACAGTTCCGGTCAGCTAGACAGGATGGCTTTCCCATAAACACTAATGTGATAGCAGCTGGGTCTGGTCTGCTTAGTTCGTTAACTGTATATGAACCATAAAAAAGGATCTAGTGAGATGTCTCACATCCTCTTCCATCTCGGCAGTGTATGTCATGTTGCCGATAGAAAAACGCCATGAATAGAACTGACATTATTCCGTTCCTCCACATGTCATAGTTGTATTTCTATCTGAACGTTCCACATCGACCCAAGATATTTTCCTCATCAGCTGTGAGTTGACGATTTTCGTTTAAATTCACTTTCTTTTGTGAACAACAGTTTTTATTGAATCACAGTAAAATTCTAATGGACCACAACCCTGCAGTGTTGCTTACTCTGACTAGTCTGTGCACTGATATGTACATACATTCTGTTTACTGATACATACTGATACATACTGTATGTACAGTATGTATCAGTAAACAGAATGTATGTATGTATCAGTAAACAGAATGTATGTATATATCAGTAAACAGAATGTATGTATATATCAGTAAACAGAATGTATGTATGTATCAGTAAACAGAATGTATGTATATATCAGTAAACAGAATGTATGTATGTATCAGTAAACAGAATGTATGTATATATCAGTAAACAGAATGTATGTATGTATCAGTAAACAGAATGTATGTATGTATCAGTATGTATCAGTAAACAGAATGTATGTATATATCAGTAAACAGAATGTATGTATATATCAGTAAACAGAATGTATGTATGTATCAGTAAACAGAATGTATGTATGTATCAGTAAACAGAATGTATGTATGTATCAGTAAACAGAATGTATGTATGTATCAGTATGTATCAGTAAACAGAATGTATGTATGTATCAGTAAACAGAATGTATGTATATATCAGTAAACAGAATGTATGTATGTATCAGTAAACAGAATGTATGTATGTATCAGTAAACAGAATGTATGTATGTATCAGTAAACAGAATGTATGTATTTATCAGTAAACAGAATGTATGTATGTATCAGTAAACAGAATGTATGTATGTATCAGTATGTATCAGTAAACAGAATGTATGTATGTATCAGTAAACAGAATGTATGTATGTATCAGTAAACAGAATGTATGTATTTATCAGTAAACAGAATGTATGTATGTATCAGTAAACAGAATGTATGTATGTATCAGTAAACAGAATGTATGTATGTATCAGTAAACAGAATGTATGTATGTATCAGTAAACAGAATGTATGTATATATCAGTAAACAGAATGTATGTATGTATCAGTAAACAGAATGTGTGTATGTATCAGTAAACAGAATGTATGTATATATCAGTAAACAGAATGTGTGTATGTATCAGTAAACAGAATGTATGTATGTATCAGTAAACAGAATGTGTGTGTTGTCAGGTTGGTATGTATCAGTAAACAGAATGTGGACTTGGTGTTGTTTAGTAAACAGAATGTATGTATGTATCAGTGAATGTGACTCACAGCAGTTAATTATCAGTAAACAGAATGTATGTATTTTCAGTCAGAACTCAGTCTTTTATTTTGTAAACAGAATGTTCTCTATGCTGAAAGCTGGCACAGTCAAAACAGTGTGTGTATGTATTCAGAATGTATCAGATTGGTATGTACGTAAACAGAATTATGTATCAGTAAACAAGGACATGTATGTACTGTTGTCAGTAAACAGAATGTTGATGGTATGATCAGGATGTGTGCAGTAAACAGAATGTATGTATGTATCAGTAAACAGAATGTCTGTAGCAGAATGTCTCAGTAAACAGAATGTATGTATTCTCAGAATCTGTCTCTCAGAATGTATGTATGTAGTAAACAGAATGTCTCAGTAAACAGAATGTCTGTATGTATCAGTAAACAGAATGTCTGACCCTGTCTCAGTAAACAGAATGTCTATGTATGTATCAGTAAACAGACCCTGTCTGTAGCAGAATGTCTCTTTCTGTATCAGTAAACAGAATGACCCTGTCTGTATGCTGTCTCAGTAAACAGAATTTCTCTCAGAATGTATCTCAGTAAACTGTCTGTAGCTGTATGTATCACCCTAAACAGAATGTATGTCTCTGTGACCAGTCTCAGAATGTATGTATGTATCAGTCTCAGAATGTATGATATGTTAACAGTCTCCAGCTGTCTCAGTCAACAGAATGTCTTTCTCAGTGAACAGAATGTCTCTATGTATCAGTAAACAGAATGTATGTATGTATCAGTGAACCTGAATGTAGCTGTCTCTTTCAGAATGTCTCTTATCTCTCAGTGACAGAATGTATGTACCCTGTCTCTAACAGCTGTCTCTGTTGTATGTATCAGTAAACAGAATGTGTGTATGTATCAGAATGACCCTGTCTCAGCTGTCTCTTTCTAAACAGAATGTATGTATCTATCTCAGAATCTGACTCTCTGACCCTGTCTCAGAATGTATGTATGTATCACCCTAAACAGAATGTTTCTCTCTGTCTCTCTGACCCTGTCTCTATGCTGTCTCTTTCTCACCCTCTCTTTCTCAGAATGTGACTCTCTGACCCTGTCTCTAAACAGAATGTCAGTAAACTTTCTCACCCTCAGTAAACTTTCTCTGTGTATCTCTGACCCTGTCTCTGTAGTTGTCAGAATCTTTCTCACCCTGTATGTTTATCAGTAAACTGACTCTCTGACCCTGTCTCTAGCTGTCTCTTTCTCACCAGTAAACAGAATGTATTATCTCTCTGACTCTCTGACCCTGTCTCTAGCTGTCTCTCTAAACAGAATGTTTGTATGTCTATGTCTCTCTGTACCCAGAATGTCTCTAGCTGTCTCTTTCTCACCCTCTCTTTGTCTCTGACTCTCTGACCCTGTCTCAGCTGTCTGTATGTATCTCACCCTCTCTCTTTCTCTGAACTCTGACCCTGTCTCTAGCTGTCTCTCTCACCCTCTCTTTCTCTCTGACTCTCTGACCCTGTCTCTAGCTGTCTCATTCTCACCTAAACTTTCTCTCTGACTCTCTGACCCTGTCTCCAGTTGTCTCTCTCACCCTAAACTTGTCTGTCTGTCTCTCTGACCCTGTCTCTCTCACCCTCTCTTTCTCTGTGACTCTCAGAATTCTGTCTCTAGCTGTCTCTCTCACCCTCTCTTTCTCTCTGACTCTCTGTCCCTGTCTCTCTCACCCTCTCTTTCTCTCTGACTCTCTGACCCTGTCTCCAGTTGTCTCTCTCACCCTCTCTTTCTCCCTGTCTTTGTATGACCCTGTCTCTCTCACCCCCTCTTTCTCTCTGACTCTCAGAATGATTCTGTCTCTAGCTGTCTCATTCTCACCCTCTCTTTCTCTCTGACTCTCTGACCCTGTCTCCAGTTGTCTCTCTCACCCTCTCTTTCTCTCTGTCTCTCTGACCCTGTCTCTATGTACCAGTCTCTTTATCTCTGACTCTAAACAGAATTCTGTCTCTAGCTGTCTCTCTCACCCTCTCTTTCTCTCTGACTCTCTGACCCTGTCTCTAGCTGTCTCTCTCAACCTCTCTTTCTCTCTGACTCTCTGACCCTGTCTCTAGCTGTCTCTTTTCTCACCTCTCTTTTATTTTGCCCTGACCCTCTCTCTGGCTCAACCTCTCTTTCTCTCTGTCTCTCTGACCCTGTCTCTAGCTGTCTCTCTCTCACCCTCTCTTTCTCTGTCTCTCTGACCCTGTCTCTAGCTGTCTCTCTCACCCTCTCTTTCTCTCTGTCTCTCTGACCCTGTCTCTAGCTGTCTCTCTCACCCTCTCTTTCTCTCTGACTCTCTGACCCTGTCTCTAGCTGTCTCTCTCACCCTCTCTTTCTCTCTGACTCTCTGACCCTGTCTCCAGCTGTCTCTTTCACCCTCTCTTTCTCCCTGTCTTTCTGACCCTGTCTCTCTCACCCCCTTTTCTCTCTGACTCTCTAGCTGATTCTGTCTCTAGCTGTCTCATTCTCACCCTCTCTTTCTCTCTGACTCTCTGACCCTGTCTCCAGCTGTCTCTTTCTCACCCTCTCTTTCTCTCTGACTCTCTGACCCTGTCTCTCTCACCCTCTCTTTCTCTCTGACTCTCTGACCCTGTCTCTAGCTGTCTCTCTCACCCTCTCTTTCTCTCTGTCTCTCTGACCCTGTCTCTAGCTGTCTCTTTCTCACCCTCTCTTTCTCTCTGACTCTCTGACCCTGTCTCTAGCTGTCTCTCTCACCCTCTCTTTCTCTGACTCTCTGACCCTGTCTCTAGCTGTCTCTCTCACCCTCTCTTTCTCTCTGACTCTCTGACCCTGTCTCTAGCTGTCTCTTTCTCACCCTCTCTTTCTCTGACTCTCTGACCCTGTCTCTAGCTGTCTCTCTCACCCTCTCTTTCTCTCTGTCTCTCTGACCCTGTCTCTCTCACCCTCTCTTTCTCTCTGACTCTCGGATTCTGTCTCTAGCTGTCTCTCTCACCCTCTCTTTCTCTCTGACTCTCTGACCCTGTCTCTCTCTCTTTCTCACCCTCTCTTTCTCTCTGACTCTCTGACCCTGTCTCCAGTTGTCTCTCTCACCCTCTCTTTCTCCCTGTCTTTCTGACCCTGTCTCTCTCACCCCCTCTTTTCTCTCTGACTCTCTGATTCTGTCTCTAGCTGTCTCATTCTCACCCTCTCTTTCTCTCTGACTCTCTGACCCTGTCTCCAGTTGTCTCTCTCACCCTCTCTTTCTCTCTGTCTCTCTGACCCTGTCTCTCTCACCCTCTCTTTCTCTCTGACTCTCTGACCTGTCTCTAGCTGTCTCTCTCACCCTCTCTTTCTCTCTGACTCTCTGACCCTGTCTCTAGCTGTCTCTCTCAACCTCTCTTTCTCTCTGACTCTCTGACCCTGTCTCTAGCTGTCTCTCTCACCCTCTCTTTCTCTCTGACCCTGTCTCTCTCAACCTCTCTTTCTCTCTGTCTCTCTGACCCTGTCTCTAGCTGTCTCTCTCACCCTCTCTTTCTCTCTGACCCTGTCTCTAGCTGTCTCTCTCAACCTCTCTTTCTCTCTGTCTCTCTGACCCTGTATCTAGTTGTCTCTCTCACCCTCTCTTTCTCTCTGACTCTCTGACCCTGTCTCTAGCTGTCTCTCTCAACCTCTCTTTCTCTCTGTCTCTCTGACCCTGTCTCTAGTTGTCTCTCTCACCCTCTCTTTCTCTCTGACTCTCTGACCCTGTCTCTAGCTGTCTCTCTCACCCTCTCTTTCTCTCTGACTCTCTGACCCTGTCTCTAGCTGTCTCATTCTCACCCTCTCTTTCTCTCTGACTCTCTGACCCTGTCTCCAGTTGTCTCTCTCACCCTCTCTTTCTCTCTGTCTCTCTGACCCTGTCTTTCTCTCTCGACTCTCTGATCCTGTCTCTAGCTGTCTCTCTCACCCTCTCTTTCTCTCTGACTCTCTGACCCTGTCTCTAGCTGTCTCTCTCAACCTCTTCCTCTATGTTTCTTTTATTCTGTCTCTAGTTGTCTCTCTCTCAAATTGAAATTCAAAATTATTAGCATGAAAAAATGAGACCATTGTTGCCATAGTCTTCAAACAGTACAAAACATACACATACAAACACACACAAACATTGATGACATCACACCTGCCCAGACCAACATGCTCACACCCTCATCTCCTGCACCCATAGACTCTCACACACCCTCTCTCTCTCCCTCTCGACTCCCTCTCCGTCTCTGTCTCTGTCTCCCTCTCCCTCTTCATCTCCCTCTCAATCTCTTCTCTTTCTCTCTCTCTCTCTCTCCTTCTCTCCCTCTCCTTCTCTCTCTCTTTCTCTCTCTCTTTCTCTCCTTCTCTCTCTCTCTCTTTCTCTCCTTCTCTCTCTCTCTCTCTCTCTCTCTCTCTCTCTTTCTCTCATCCCCTCTTCTGTCTTATGCTCAGTCCTCTTTTCTTAGATCCCTCCCACACCCTTCAATACCACAGAGACGCCCCATGCCAACACCCAATATCCTTTTAGTAGTTTTTTTCACTGTTGATAGTCACAAGGATGGCCAAAGGGCCTCTCAAACACCCTCTCTCTCTCACTCTCACTCTCTCTTTCTCTCACTATCTCACTCTCTTGCTCACTCTCTCTCTCTCACTCTCTCTCTTTCTGAATCAGGGTTAGTTTGGCA